>NW_023396548.1:0-293259 GCF_011125445.2 Fundulus heteroclitus | reverse complement strand
TTCTTCATTTTAACATTGCTTTGATTTATTAAAGTTTGCAGATATGCTTTTAACAACATTGCCAAAAATTTTCCTCAAGGCAAGCCAATGTGTATATCCCATTAATGCTGTTTCATGCATATTTCACACATATGACAAGCACTTTGCCACCACCTTGGAGTTCTATCCAGTTATGCTGAATTTCTCGAATTTGTACACTAAATACCTACCTATATGTGCTAAGTTTTAATCAATCAATCAATCAATCAATCAATCAATCAATCAATCAATTTCATTTGTCAACTGCAATTTGCATTGCAATCGAAATGAGCAATCTTTTCTTAGTTTAGCATGTGCTTGACATAAGAAAAACAATCATTTACTTATTTTTAAACAGTAAAAAAATTCCGATAGCAAGGAATCAAGGTACCACCAGAGTAACATAATCAGGTGGAGATCTGGACTTTGGGTAGGCCATTGCACCTACACCTTGCCTTGCGGCTCCAAGACAAGCTCCAAAAATCAGTCCTTCAGCAACGTGCTTCATTGTTGATATGAGGAGTTTATGTTGATCTGTGGTTTTCTCCAAACATGATGGTACGATGCATTTTGGCCAAACCTCTCAACTTTCATCTCATCCGTCCAAAGGATGCAGGTTTCAGATGTTAAGGGATTCATTCACATGCAATTAAGCTGCAGTCACCTTGCCACATGCTAACTGAGGCCTGAAAAGTCTGTGATGAAGTCTTTTCTGAGAACATTTTGTAGTCCGACCTTGGGGTAAATTTTCTACAATGTTTATCCCTTCAAAGATTGCATGTTCTCTTTGTGTTTTCCACTTGTGAATAATATTTCTAACTGCACAATGGTGACTTCTAATACTGTGGTATTCACATTTTAAAAAACATCGCCATTTTGATGGACAGCAGCAGTCAGTTGTCTTAGTCCTTTGCTGATGTCTTTCCCTCATGATGTTGTGTACACATGCTTTGGAGCAGAAAACAACCAAAACTCCTGCTTTTATTGAGGTTACTATTCTGACAATGATCAGTTAACAATCAGCTGCCCCATTCTGCTCCTTTACCCCTTAAATCCTGAGAAAGCAGTATGGATTATGGTTTTTACTCAGTCTCTATATTTTGACTTCATCTTTGTTTAAAAAATAATGACAGCACGGAGCTGTTGAGATTTTGTACAGCTAAGGCTAGATTCAAAACATTTTAAAACA
Organism: Fundulus heteroclitus; assembly: GCF_011125445.2. NCBI lineage: Eukaryota > Metazoa > Chordata > Actinopteri > Cyprinodontiformes > Fundulidae > Fundulus > Fundulus heteroclitus. The sequence continues at coordinate 292,052 of NW_023396548.1, read as the reverse complement.
CCGTATCAATTTTATTGGGTCCTGACATGTAAAGTGCTGCAACGAAACAAGACTGTGCTTTTATACCCTTGACTGTAAATCATTTCCCATTCAAAATTAATATTTTACCTACTAGCCTTTCTTGTTGTTCACTTCATTTTATTTTTTATGATTATGTAGTGCTCAGATTCAGTTTTAAAAAATCACCCATTTCTTTAGCTTGAATTAATAGCCTAAAAAAATGTGAAGTGCATTACTTTCAAATAACTCAGGGGGGTTGTGGTATGTTTGAGCCAGAGCATCAAAGTATAGAATTATACATTCCTGGTTGTATTAATCCCTTAAGCCCTTGGCTATTTTGTTAAACTTTCACCTGGAAAAACATCCTCGGATTCTGTCTCTAACAGCTCCACAAATTCATGGCCAAAATGAACAACCCCAGGCTGAAATGATAGGAGACACTCCTGATAAGCAACTGGAACTAGCCTTTTCTCTGAAGGTAAAAACTGCGGTCTGTTTTTACTGTTGTTAGAGTCTTAAAAATGAGGACTGAGATTTTTGCAGCAGCTGCTGCTGCACCCACTATTTTATGAACAGGACAGATTTTGACTTATACTCTGCAGGTAGTTCGGGCCCTTGTTTGCTGCACACACAAAACAGAATTTCTGTTCTTCTGATCAGTAAAAACTGCTCTAATGATAAGCTGCAGAAAAAGAAATTGTTGTGACATTAGCAAAGCCCTGCAACATGAAAATAACATTGTGGAAAAGTTTCCAAAACCTGCTGCAGCATCTAAAATCAGGCCCGGGTTAATATGTGTTCTCGTTTTATCTGCTGAAATGTTCCAGATATGAGACAGTTTAGGTAATTGTGTGTGTTTGAATTTCCCCCTTGTTTTATTTTACGGTTTGATTAAGAGTCAGAACGTGTCATTAAGCCTTTTTACTGGCGGATTCTGGCAGAAGACGACCACAGAATATTAAATGGAAACAATAAAGCACAACCCGAGCAGCTCTCGCAGAATGCTGACCCACTCAGGACCTACAAGATGAAGTGAACAAATAAGAATCCACAGAAATGCAGTCCCACCTATGCAGAGTGTAGAATATCAGGATATTGGCTGCTCTCTGCTCTGATTCATGGTCAATTGAGAAATCCTGAGTGGTGAGAGAGTGCATGTTGGCAGGGCTCAACTGCAGCCTCCAGGCCAACATACACTTCCACATATTAACCGGAAAAGCCGATGGGAGAACTCCTAAGTAAATACAAAATGAAAACAATATCAATTAAAGAAGTAGGAGGTTGGGCCCACGTCAGAGCTGCCCTGAAAGAAGCACTGAGTGATGAGCTGTCATCACTCAAAGGTACAATTCCTTTAGCCTTAACAAAACTGCAGAGAGAAGCTCTTCTATGCAGGCAACGTGTTTCAGGTCATCTAATGGATTTCCTACAAATCCGACCTGGAAGTCTATACAGGAGCATTGTCTTTATTATCTTCTGTAGGCCTGAACCACTGGCTTTCATTTTATTCACGTGATCTGTCTGGCAGTGTAGAATTAAGAATTGCTGTCTTAATGCCAAAGAGAGCCCAACAGCTTTTATTTTTACAAGTGGAGCGTTGCTGCTTTCACCTCAGTGCTCTGCCTGATTTATATATACAAAAAGCTTTATTAGAGTTTACTCTGAGAGTATTTCATGTTCAGTGGACACTAAAACGGGAAGGTAGAAGAGAAAAAAAAGGAAGAGAAAAAGATGAGACAAAATGCTAAAAGGGAGAAAAGGTGACGGAAATAAAAGAGAAGAAAAGGAGAGATCAAGATAACATCATCGGAGTCTGCTTGTACATCTGGAAAGAGATGTTTTCTGTATAGAAGTGAATCTGTAAGCACCTGAATCCAAGCACCTGTAGGTGTTTGCGAGAGTGCGCTTTTGTATGTTAGGTTTATCCATAAGTAAATTGCTTAGTAGTGGTTGTGAGGAGCCAAAGAGGCAGACACCAGGGGAACCAGAATTCCAGACGGGCACTCAGGGTCAGACGGGCAGGAGGTCAGAACCAGGGAATCCAACAAAGAACCGAAGGGGAACAAGCACAGGCAGGTGGAGAAGGGGTGTAGGACGGTCAGTGCAGGTAGCTGGGCAAGAGAGGGAAAACAGACGGGTTAGTCTCCCATCAAAACGTTCACAAAGCTTTTCAGAAGGCCTGAAAGTGTTACCACATATCGGTTATCACAAAATCTGACCCTGTGATGGTCCCCATTACGATGCTGTCAAAACATTTGTCCAAGTAGCTCTCCAGGCTGATTAAGGTCTCCTCATCCAGCGTGTTTTATTGGGAAATATGACAATTGTTACTGTTTAAACAGTACAATGTTTTACTTTAATTTATTGGCTCTTACCTGAGTGGATCGGACTGTTATTATCAATATACCACAATTTTTACCTATGCACAGCAAACGTCAGCCCTCTACTACTAGGCATTAAGGACCTTCAGTAGAAAGGTGCTGCTAATTGATAGTCAAACATCAAACAATCAGCTTTCTTCCTTCAGCCCACTAGGAATCTGAGACTGCTCTATAATACTTGAACTAGATTCTTACTTGAAAGCATTTTTTCCTGGTTTTATTTTGAAAGCCCAACGTAAAACCTCCTCATGAGCATTTTAGGACAGAAATTCTGCAGAGTCTCCCATGTAATTTTTGTTTGAAGAAATTCTAATCAGAGCAACACAGTTGTTGACTGTACACAAGATATTTTAAGCTTTGGTGGTATTGTGATGCATTTCATTAGTAATCCAAAGTCAGGCTTTCTGATTTCTAGGTGAAAAAAATAAATAAATTGAAACGCCCCATGAAGTTGCACAGTCAGAGGTCTCCAAGCTCAAATCCAATATGGCTAGTGCAAATAAAAAGAAAAGAAAAACATTGTAAACGTCGTAGAAACAGAATGGCACAGTTTGCATGCCAATAAATCAGGTACTTCTGGACAACATCAATTTGAGAATACCTTTTCTACACTGTTTGAATTTATAGTATAACAGATAAACCAGCTAACAGCTTACTGACTTGAAACTGAAAGATACGTAATTTGGTTGTGATGTAATTCCCAGATCCGATATCTGAAGTGAAAACAAAAATTGAAAAAAAGAAAAATCCACTGAGAGGAACCAGATGTTATGAAAACATTGAACCACTGGTTGCTTTGATGATTCCCTTCCATTCTGGGAAGCAGAAGGAGGTGGGCGACCACAGCAACCCTCCTTTTCTCCAATGAAACAAAAACTATTTAAGGCTCAAACAAACAGGGACTTTGTCAAAACCTTTGGTGATAAAAATATTCTTGAACCATGAGAGATCCTTTTCATAGGTTCCTGTTTGTGTCTAGATCATATTATGTTGGAGATGACAGGTTAAAGAGAAATTCTGAGCAGATTGGCTGCAGCTATGTGGAGAAATGGTGGAGAAACAACCTGCTTTACAGGAAAACTGACAATTTCTTGAGTGGCACCAGCTCAGAAAACAAAGCCAGGTAAACGTCGGAGCAGCACGGCAGGCTTCGTTGTTGGTGAGGATTTGTGGCGGGAGGACTGTAGCGCAGCAGAGAGCAAAGGGCGAGGGACCTGTAAGGTGTGCTTGTTCAAATATTCAGGCTAAGTCCAGGGTTTTCTGAAAACAAAAGTACTGTACAGTACTAAGACAAATCAAACTGAGACAAAATGAGGGATTAAAAAAAGAAATGGACTGAAATGACTAAAATAGCAATAGAAACGAACAACTCGCACTGCGTCAAAAGCCATTGAAAAGAAAGGTGTTTTTAGGAGAGACATTAGAAGAGCAAGAGAAGCCTTTCTAGTGTTTAATGACAACTTGCTCCATAATTCTGGAGTTTAACTGAAATATAAAATGAAGCATAGCAGTGAAAATAGTTTGAGTTTATTGAACATAGTATGGTAAAAGAAAATAAATTTAGGAATAAATAAAAAAAAAGAAATATATATAAAAAAGCAATAGAAGAACAATAGTAAAGTATAAAAATACATGGTCAAAGGAGTAGGTAGAAGTATAAACGTATTATTAAACCTACCCCTTTTCCAGCAGCAACAGAATTCAACCATGTCCTAACAACTAGTTTCTATAGCTACAAATAATACAATTATTTCCTATTTACATGCCAATATAAACAAGCATCAATACTATATACTATACTATCAATACAAATACTTGTGTTTCAGTGTACAGTAACACAAAATAACAAAGACTTCAAAAAGTATAGCAATGGTCTCAGATATGTTGAACTTTCAAAATGACTAGAAAATAAATTACTAAAAAATGACTAGAAACCCAAATTTGGGTTACGAAAACCTTCATAGATTACACTATACAGGATCTAATATCTGTTCAAAGTGCAAAGGCGATAATCTGGATAATTATATCCATGCACTGTGGTTATTATGTACTCTTGTTCAGAGGTTCTGAGTCCAGATATGTCTTGTCAAAGTGCCTGATACGTAAAATGTCACCTTCTCCCTCGCCATTTTTAACTGGTTTAAGTCAAAACTCTTGAGGAATTTTTCAGGGGGTCATGATAAAGCGTGTGTGGCTTTATCAAGCTCTGAGCTAAACAGTCTGTGGTAAAATCAAATAAAAAAATAAAGTGTGATTATGTAAGACCTGTTAAATGAACAGAAATGCCCATTCAGGTAGATAAAGTCCAACTTTCTGAGAACAGGTGAGCTCTGCCACCAAAGCAAGGACTGGGTTTTGTCACTCCTTGTCACCAAAATCCTACTCTTGTCTATGGGGATTTAGATGTTTTTTATTATTTAATACACACTGTACATGCAAAGCTCATAGCAAACTAGGACTTTCATAACATCTCCCATAATGTCTCCCCTGAGGTTTTTAGGGAGGAAAATAACCCTTCAATTGTCTCTGAGCATCATTCTCATTCTAGGAAGCTTATCAAACAAACAAAAACAGTAGATCATTGTAGTTTTCCTGTAACTTAAAGATCCTGCATGAAATATCATGGATCTGGAGCTGCTGTTGCTTTCCTGTGATAGCGCCTCTGAAATTATGCAAGTGTTTACAAGACATTGCATCATTTTGTTCATTTCACACATGAGCTGTAAAAAAGCCTTTTTGGCACATCTGCTAGAGACAGACCCAAGTTTGAGTGTCCTAATAAAGGAAGAATTATTTAGCTGGCACTGGCTGTGCTGATTGAGACTTGAGCTTTAATTAAAGATTTCATGCATCCCAGTTTTTGGCAGACGTTGCCGTTTCCTCTATCTCTGCTTCGGTTCCTTCCAACGTCTTTTCAGACGTAAACCTCCAGTCGCCTGTTAAACTTATCCAGGGACATGAAGGAGAAATGAGTTCAGTCACACAACTTCACTTATTCTATTTCCTGTCTGTGATGCAGGGTTTTCCAACCAACAATCACTGACTAGAGCCAGTAAAAGGCCACAGTGTTGGTGACAGTTACAGTGTCTCTCAAAGGTCTATGTTACATAAAAGACGTGCTCCTGAAGAAACATTTTAAAGCATTCTGTATTTAATCTTACACATTCTGCACAATGCAAACTTAGAAACAGGCATGTATATTAGGCAAAAAAATTAACAATGGAAATAATAAAGAAAATAGTTACACACCCCTAATACTTTTTAAATCATCTTTTTAATTCAGAAACAGCTATCAGTCTTTTTTGTTTCTGCTTTCTTTATTGTTTATTTGCATGAAGACAGCCATTATATGCTGTATAAACAAATACTGCAAACTAAAACATTAGCCCCTTTTTTAACAAACGTCCTGAGATTTCAATACTGGGGCATTTGTGTGCTTTCTGTTTACACAGACTGTGGAAAACTTCTTTAAAATAGCCTAATAATGCATGGGGAAGTTTTGAAAAGAACTGCACTACACCTCCAGTCCAGCGAGTGGCAGTAATAAACATTAAACCTTCAACTTGAATCTCATAAAGTAGGCTTCACTTGCCTGGCAGCTGTGAATCCATAAACGTAAAGGAGCATGGCCTTTTGCTCCGTTTAGATTTTTATTTAGTCCTTGAGGAACTCTTGCAGTTGTATCAGTTTGCAGGGTTGTATTTAAAATGAGCTAAATATTTGTTTACATATTTACTCTCCTCCACTCGAGTAAAACAATAAAGTTGAATAAAACTATCCTTTTTATTGGGAATTCCTCAAATTACAACAAATTCCTAAATTTAGACGTATGCATCACAGAGGCAGTGAGGAGAAGAGGCATGGAAAGCAGGTGTAAGTAATCAGGTAAGTAGTAGGCAACAGCTGAGTGGCATTAAGGTAGAGGGCTGAGGAAACTAGAGAATAATTATCAGGAGCAGACGAGGAGGAACCACAGGAAGAAATCTAAAAGAATACAATACCAAAGTGATTAGAGAATTAACCAGCATCATCCATTAACTAAATCCACAAAAGTTAAATAAAACACTGAAATATATTAAGCCAAATAAGGAAGTCAAGGAACTTAAATAACCAGTCCAAAACAAACACCCGAATTTAGTGACATTGTGAAGCTCCCCCAAGTTCATGAATTTGCTTTTTTGACAATCATCTCAAGGCTATGGTCAACCCTGTTGCTTATGCATATTTTCCCTTCAAACAGTAACCTTCCAGTCAACTTTCCATGAATATTCTTTGACACAGCTCTCTGAACAGACATCCCTTGCAGCAATGACCTTATGTGGCGTCTAGTTTTGGTTGTGTGTACTGAACGAGACTGAGACATTGAAAGCTCTTTTCCAGTTAATGTATCTGCATTGTATATTCTTGGTTCTGATATTCCGAGATATGGACTTCTGATTTCAATGAGTTGTAAGCCGCATTGGCAGAACTATTCAGATAATTTACTTAAGTACTAATACCACACTGTAAAATTATGGGTATCCGGAAAGGCATTTTGTCATTTAGGCCGTGCGTCCACACAGATCCAGCGCTTTGGGAGACCCTAAATTATCATTTTTAAAACCAGGTCCCAGAGTGGATACATTTTAAAATCGGCATGTTGACTTTTATTAATGAGAACAAGCCTGACTGCAAGCATATTAATATACTCCTCTTTATTAGACTATTATTTCAAATCCCTGTTAACATTAAGCAATGTTCAAAGCTTGAAGGTTCGAAAGATTGTTTTCAAATAATTTTTACCGTAAAAAATCTACTTTGATAGAAATATTAAAAATAAACTCAGTTGAGTTAAAATTAATATTTTATGGCAGATTATTTATAAAGCTAATAAATAAAGGATAGTAACAACAAGAGGCAATAAAGAGGCATTCAAAGGTGTGTAGATCAGAGCAAGTGAGTGAAAATTTATGTATGTGATTGACGGTTGTACTGGAACTGAAATTTCGATTACAGAAAATGCTGACAAAATCCAATTTGGTCAGTTGTCATTTTAGGTTCCTCAGATTAAATACTTTTTTTTTTGTTTATTGGTAAACAAAATTTTTAAATTTATCTAAAAGGTGAGTAAAATACAGTTTTAATTTAAAGGTGTGCACTCCTATACAACCAGGGTAGTAGAGTTTATTTTTATTTTCATGCTTTTTTTCTATCACATTTGTTTTTCAGTTGAATTGTACATGATATGTAATCAATTAAAGCAGGAAAGCATTTTTAAATGATTTATTTGGGCCTAATTGTTTACCTTCCAGAAAATCTTGAGTTTTGGTTTTTAACCCTTCTGAGATCCATGTGCTTTACAGAAGAGCGACAAAGGTGAAATTAGATGACATATTTGAAAGATTAAAAGAGCAGTACATTAAAAAAAAAGTTAGTACAGACATAGAATGTTGTCAGGTTTCAATTTCAACTTGACGTCTGATGTTGGTACTAAACTGAAGCAGCTGATCGATGCTGAATAAACATCTGACTGATGCTCAAATGACAGAAACAGTTTAAAAGTGTAACTTTTTTAATATTCAATCATAATATGATGTTTGAATATAGGAAATGTTATAATTCTCAAATGACAAACTTGCTGGGCAGCACAAAAAATAAAAACAAACTAACAAAAAAATTCAGTACAGTTTAATAAAACAACCAGCATAATTTTACCATAAAAACAATGGACTCACCTGTTGAATGCCTGTACATGTTTTTGCAGCATGTCCTGATCTTTTTGTTCCACAAAGCTGTTATTGCAAAGTGCATCTGTCAGAAACAATTTGCTTTAAACAACTCACCGACCCAGTAATGTGAGGCTGAGTGCATGTGTTGAACTGCAAGAGAGATTGACTGATTAGCAAACATGTTCTGCAGTGTTGCTCTGAAATGAGCTTTGTCCAGCTTCAACATCATTTGTGTCTTCATCAGAATGACTTTGATAAGGACACACAAAGTTTGCACAATAGAGCTAAAAACTGATCAGTGAGATCCAGGGTTTCTGCCTTTGCAAGCTGTGCAGGAACTGATTCAGCTGCTGCTTGTTGGGGGATATATATATATATATATATATATATATATATATATATATATATAGATATAGATATAGATATAGATATATATATATATATATATATATATATATGTGTGTGTGTGTGTGTGTGTGAATAAAAATATCCTCCAACAAGACCAATATAAAACAGGAACACTTGAGGATAATATATAAACAAAAATAAAATATCTCAGGACATTACACAGCATGCAAACCATAAAGTAAAAACTAAATGTAGCCTTTTAAGGGTAGATATAACTTGAAATGGCATTAGTATCTAAACTTGATTTTAGGGAATCTTAATAGGTAGTATTTGATATAATCAAATCTGGAAATTAGGTTTTCGTTGCAGATATGTTGGGGCTTTGAATAGCATATTTACAGTAAATTCTAAAACAGTTAATGTATAATAGTTCTGTATTTTTGAAAGGTTGAGTGCCTCAATTTTATTAATTCTAGTTTTTTGTCATTGTCACTCAGTCTATTCTGGTTTCTCCCTTTTTTTTCAATTGATTTTTGACTGCAGCACTTCTGAAGTCTGTAGCACTTCTGAAGTCAGTCATCTCTGGACATATAATACTTTCCCGCAGCGGAAGACGTTTTAAGCAGGATGTGGGAGACTCTGGTTACTGTTACCAAACCAGAGTTCATGTATGCACTTCATTATTCAGTGACTTAAAGTTCAGTTCTTAAAGGGTCCATGACAACCAATGTAAGTTTTCTGAGGTTTTGGGGATATAATATGATCTGTTGTGCACTGATAAGGCCGTGTGAATGTCGCCTCTTTAACAGTGTTCCCATACTGACGGCAACAGTCCTTCATGATTTGATGCAACATCTGTTCCTGAAGACCCTCTATAACTCTGTGGTGGCATCAGCCATATTCTGTGGTGTAGTTTGTTGGAGCAGCAGCTTATCTGTAGCTGAGAGGAAGCGGTTGAATAACATCATTAGGAGGGCCAGCTCTGTCCTGGGATGGCCCCTGGACCAGTGCAGGTAGTGGGAGACAAAAAGACTATAAGAAAAATCACATCACCCTCCATAGAGCTTCTCAGATGCTCCAAAGAGCGTTTCCGCAGGTTGTTCCTCCCAGCTGCTGTCAGACATTATAATCTCTGCTGCTCTCAACAGACTCAATAACTAATAGTTGCATGGGTTCTGATCCGATAACTAATTGTTTACTGTGTCCCTAGATGCTAAGGTAACTCTCCTTAGATACTTTGGGAGGCTACTGCACATTGCATTTCGTATGATCGTGTTTTATGTAAATAGACTGGAGTCTTTTTTCACTGTTAAATGTTTTCCACTGTGCAATATTTACTCTGGTATTTACTTTTTGTCTCCTATTCCTGGCATTTCTTTAGAGTTAATTTTGATTAGACTAGTCTGTTCTTGTTATCGTCCTCTTTTGATAGCTAATAATTGTGTGTCACTGTCTGTGTGTTTGCCACTGTCGCACCCAAATTTCCCCATGGCAGAACAATAAAGGAATTCTTCATCTTTGCGTGTCACTGTTGGCGATCAATTAATAAAAACATATGTATGAGCAAACATATATGCATATTCACAAATTGGAATGACTTCTTTTTTGAAATTGTATATTCAACAGAAAAGAAAACTATCCATGCCACCAGGACATTTCTGCAGCTTTCTTTGAGTCACTGCTGCATTTTGGTCATTTTATCCAACCCATCTATTTTCAGTATGACTACTCTGATGTGTTAAACAGCTCAGTGGATTTGCATTCAGATCAGCCTGAAGCCACAGCTTTCATCGTGCAGAGATTAATTTCACTCGTATATCATGTTATTTCCTGCTTTGGTCCAATTTATCATGAACATCCAACACTGTAACCTCACATATGTCGATAAGCTTCCTCCTTTAAAGTTTCCAGGATAGGTTGTGGTTGTTTTCAGCCAGACCTGGAAAACTGCCGATTTACAGAGGAATAGGATAATAAAGATGTCCCATATGTGTGCTGTTAGAGTGCAGTGAGATCATAGCGACCCTGAGGTGGGGTTCTGAGTCTGGTATTTCACTGAAGGAGGTGTGCGTTTCACAGGACATCCAAAAATAAATCATTCCTCCCTCTGAGTGGCTCGGCAGCTCAGACACCTCAGCTGAAAGTGTTTGACTGAAGCTCCGTGGAGCTGCTGGAGATTTTCCTCAGCAAGTCCTTGGAATTCTTTTTGCTGTTTCATTAATAATCCAGCACAGCCGGAGGGGCTGGCTGTGCATGTTCTGGTCAAGGACAGGAAAACTACTCCTGAAGGTTTTCGTAAATATTTTAATATTGGACAGAATATGGGAAATAATAGGACTTCAGTTTAATGCGTAGGGTTTATGAGGTCCCCGAAGTTGAACTTTCGCCTGTGAAAAAAGTGAAATGACGCCAGGGGAACTTCAGGAGTTTATCCACGGATCTTCAGTCACACGAATACTGAATTTAAAGTAACCTTGAACAAAATCTGTGTCAGGACTACATTGTTTATCAGTAAAAATAATTTCCAGGTTTGTAGGCAGAAAACTATGTTGTCAGAAAGTTTTAACAGAGTCACCATGCTCCATCCTCTAAAGCTTTCTAAAGCTTGCTCCCACAACAATCTGATGTGGATATAAATGTCTATATGTGAGTTAAAATGACAGATTTATAAAAGTAGATCAAAATTAGTAATTTCAGAACTGTTTCCAGGTTTAACGTTGCATTTTGCCTATACCACAGAAAAACAAGCGTATCTTTCAGGGTAGATGTATACAAGTAATCGAAACTATCTCAAACAGTTAATGCCAAACATATTCACAGTCCTGCAGATTTAGATATTGTTTTTTTTCAACCATAAAGCTTTTTTTTTCAAGGTAAACCAGTAGGGTATATTTTAAAAGATAGAAAAACAACCTAAAACAAGTACTTTACAAAAGGCAATTGATCTGTTTTAATTTACATTTTACTAAAACATGGCACAGGCACCAGGACCCCTCACGACCTCAACAAAGGGACAAGCGTGACGAAAATGGATGGATGGATAAAAAATGGCACATTAATACCAATAGTAACGCTTTGTTAGCACTGCAGCAATCCCTTCTTTGTCATGATCCAATGGTTGTTGTGGTTTTATTTTCAGATTGTTTTTGAGCTTTCTTTAATTGTTTTTTTTTCTTATGTGTGCATTCCTTTGTGTTTTGTGTCACTTTGTCTTTTGTTCTGATTGTGCATTTTAGTTTATTCTCAAAAGCTAAGCTTGTTGACCTTTATGTTTAGTTGAGCTCCCTTTGTGTTTCTGTGTTAATTATTCTCTTTCCCTCAGCTCCTCTTCTCAGTATTTTCCTCACAACTATAACACATTCCCCTGATTAGATTCACCTGTATCAGATGTCATTCTACCTCGCTCTTTCAATATTTCAGCTCTTTGGTTTTCACCGTTCTTTGCTGGTTCCCTCTGTTAAGCGGGCCATGATGCATATCCCGTTCTCCTTGTGCTCTTTCTGTAAGATTTTAAGTTGTTTTTTTTAATTACATTTGTTACGATGCTGAGCCCTAGTTTATGTCTGCACATTGGTCCTTCTCGTTATTCAAAATACTTGATGTTCTTACTGTACAATTCTTTATAGTTATAGGAAAGTGGATTATCTTTACTGACTCAAGTCACTCATCAGAAGTGACTTAAGTTTGAGTCACTGAGTCAGTTACCCACTATACTGTAAGTGTAATATTACGTTATGTCATCCATTGGAGATTAAATCGCATAATTCTTTTATGTCAGAGACTTTGTTTCAGATATGAAAAAAAACATGCTTTTTGCACTGGAGCATGTAAATAGTAGTGATTGAAGTTGTAATTTATCCCCACAATAAACAATAGAATGATCTAAACATGTATTAGCACAATGACTACCTGAATAATTTTCTTCTACGCTGTCGCTCAGACTGCAAAGAGCAGGCAACAGACTTTCAGGAAACGGACGGGTCCTGCCGCCTGCAGAGATTGCACATGTGCTGCTGTTGAGCTGAGCCAACGCACTGGCTCATCTCGGCTCGAGCTGAGCTGAGCTGAATCGTTAACTTCCTGATCCGCCCCTGCTCGAATTGCGCAGTTTGGTTGGTTTTGTGAGTGGTGTTGGGTTGCTGCTAGTAGCTGGGTGTTTCGTCCACTGCTCAGGGCTGAATGGTAAAGGTGAGTTGAACTGAAATAAAAAAAAAAAAACATTTGTGTTGCTTTACCCAGTGAGCTCTCTGGTCTGCTCTCTTCACGCAGCTAGCTAACTGTAGCAGGGGGTAGTAAGGGAATGGGGAATTAAAGATGATGAATCGACTTTGTTGAGCCACACTGTCAGTGTGGTTAACTTTTCAAGTAAGCTTTAAGTGTTTCTTTTAACCACTTTGGTTAAAAGAAACACTCCAACTTTGATTCATACTCAAAACCAAACAAATATAATGTTCAGACATTTAATTTAGAACTTATGCATCAAAGTATCAAAAATTTGTATCCAGTTTTCAATATTTTTATTTTTTTGCTGATGAAATTTGAATATAAAAATGCATATTTAGTTGGTTGAGTTCCTGTGCTGCTCAGAGTCTTTAATTCTGTTTTGCTGTTAAATGAGGCAAGTTCTCACTGATTGCTGATCATTTCTCATCACCGACTGATCAGAGCATATTTAGCACACATTTTGTGTTTTTAAAAACATCTACACTTCTCCTCTTAAAGTCCCTTTGTGACTGTTGTGTTTGAATCTACAGGAAGACAGAAGACCTGTCTCTACAGGTAGCATAATTAGGATAAAATTCATGTAATCAGGGGAATTGTTTTGAGCTGAGCTTCAATCAGTGAGTGATGGATATGACTGAGATCAAAGCTCCTCAGTCAAGGAGCCAGCAGGGTTTGGTTTCCTAAGGCCAAATTAGCATTTAAATGAACTTTGAACAAAGACTGTTGGCATGAATGGATAGATCTGAACCTGCATAGGAGCTCACATGCCAGCTAACGTCCCATTCATCTTTTCAGCCACCATTGGGTGGTGGAGCTGACAGCTCATCTCATGGTGGTTACATGTTGACAGGTGGAGATGTCTGTCCAGCCCATCTAATTTGTTCAGAAAGAGCTTGTTGGCCCACAACAGGACCAGCCCCAACAGTCCAATCCCTCAGCACTGTTTGAAATGAGCAGGAAGTCAAAACTGATTTTTTTTTTTATGATGGCAGTGAGAACTGGATTTGCTTCTTAGACTTTCCCTCAATGTTCCTCACCAGCTTCCATTTTTATTGTGGATTAAAATAAAAGTTATTTTGAAGTTCTATAATCTGTAAACATAAACCACATGCAAGCCACAAACCACTCTGCGGAAGTCCCGCAGCTACATATTCTACAGAACTCCAAGGAAGCTTAACTACAAAGTCTTATTTTGTTTTCTAGAAAAAAAACAACAACAAAGTAATTTATTTTCTCCTCCCCGCTGAACCTGTAAAAGATGATAAGTGGAAAAGCCACAGTTGTTAAAGAAGAATGTTCAGCTGTGTTTTCCGTATATCCCTTTTCAGGTCAGGTGCAATACACAACCTGGTAGAATATGTATGGCCCATATTGACTCAGTCTTTATCCATAATGTATGCAGTAAATAAATAATCATCCAGGTTGGTGGCTGTTACCGACTTCCTACTGATGGGGAAATACCAGCATGAAGTCAGAAGAAAAATAACACCAATCTGCTTCTTTCTGTGCGTGTCTGCTCTGCATGGTGTAAACAGACACACCGGAACATCATATATCTGCCTCTGCTAATGATTTAATTGCATGAACTCAACCTAGTGGCCCTTTTTCAAAGCTAAGAACCAGCAATTTAGTAGATATAGGCCATATTGATGTGAGAGTGTTTCATCTTTACATGAACTTTAAAAAATTATTACTTTTCTTTAATCGAGGAGCTTTAATCAACAGTAGCTTATTTTTGGAATTAAACAAGATTTATTTTTACATGAAGAGCTGCTGTGGTAAAAGTTAGGCTATTTCCTCTGGCATTAAAATGAAGAATGTGATTTTATGTTTTTCACAACCAGATCTTGGTTTGGAGAGAAGAGGAAGGGAAATTACACTTGAGACTCCTTTTAACATGTTTATTTGACCATCATACATTTAGTTATAGCCGATTTACCATGATTGGCATCAATTAAAATGAGATGTGTGCACATTTTTTAAAAACTATAGTTCATAATCCTGTTCAGAAACTTTTTGTTACACTGGATAAAATTGTCTTTCCATCCTGAAAGTAGTCAATACTTTCAGAAAAAGGAGGTTTGAAAAAACTTGAACCTCTGTGGGAGCTGCAGGCCTATAAAACTCATATAACCTATCACTGTTCTTCGCACCAAAGGCCATGGATTTGTCATAGTTTTGTTACTGCCCCCACCCCCCACCCCCCTCTAGTTCTGGGGGTATCACCTTATCTATTGGTTGTCCCATATGCCAATATGCCATTCTGATGCACTCATGTAACACCAATGCGCGTGCTCGTTTCTTGTTAGTTTCCTAGTGTTTATGGATTTGGCTAGCTTAGCAGTTAGCTACGGTGTTAGCCGTTCAATGTAGCTCCGCTGCTCTCATCGTATACATTGAACATGGCTGATAGTCAGAAGAAGCAAACCGTGTTCATGTTTATCAGAAGAAGAGGAAGGCCTCAGTAGAAAGAAATAAGACCAGAGTGGATGTCTGAGATTTTTTTCACGCAATCCCCCAGAAGAGCGGAAGAGGGTAGTAAGACGGTCTTGTGTTATTCAAAAAGGGACTTGGGGAAACTTCTGGAAAAATCGCTGACCCTTGCTTTAACTTGGGGAAGGCCTCAAAGCTCCATACTCAAACCACTACACTTTTCCAGGACATAAACCGGCTGCATCTACCATCACGGTGTCACATTTTATCAGTATGCCGATGATACACGGATCCACATTTATCTCTCACTGTAGAGCAGAGACATTCATGCTTTCATACCCTCCTGAATGGATTTCATGCTTACTGCCAGGCTGTGGCCTGGTCTGTCAGTGGTGGGAGCGTGAAGGCTTGACCGATCTCAAGCTACTTTAATTCGGGCACCTCTGTGAAAGCACCCCACTGCTCCCTCAGGTGCTCTGAGTCATTACACAGAAAGACGGGTCGGCAGCCAGAGAAAGGCAGACAGCCGCTGCCTTGTTCCGCAAGAAGTGGATGGATGGACACTTCAGAGACAAAAACTAACAGCTTTCAGTGTAAAATGAGAGACAATCCTCAATAAACACCTTCACCACCTTCCACCTTCTTGTTTCAGTGTCCATATAACATAAAATATTCACTGCATTAATAAAGCTTCTTGCACGTATAAATCAAGCGGAACAATAGGGCGAATGCGGTAAGGCTCCACTTGTGAAAGTAAAATCTGTTGAGCTCCTTTTGGGCATTAAGACAACAATTCTTATTACCACAATGCCAGACAGGACACTATATAAAAAGAAGGAAAGAATAAATAAATAAAAACATAAAAAATAAACTGAAAAGTTTCTGAATGACAACAGCTTCATTGGGAATTCATCTTATTAACCAGTGACAGCTTGTGAATAGGGACTGCCACCCCCATCAAAATGGCAGGGAAAAAGTGCAGACACAACAACAAAGAACATCTGTTAAAGGTTTCTGACTAGATTTTTCAGCATTCTCATTCCATTTTGAGTTTATTTGAGGTTATTTTCTGTGTAATTCATGGTTTTTTAATTGTTAGGAATGTCGGACAGATGAGTGTGTATGTATGTTTTTTAACTCTTGGCTTCCATGTGACTTCATTCTGGTCTCTAATTGGTTATTTAAAAATTCTCCTGAGGCCCAGCTCTCTATGTCCGTGGCCAATCAGCGTCTTTCGGTGTCATTCCTCATCCAATCAGATTATCTCATGAGACTCAATCAAAGTCACACCCATGACATCTTAAATGTGCATGTGTGAATGTCTCTCAAACATATGAATGCCAATGGAAAATTCAGATAACAACAATAATAAGCCAGGGGTAAAAAGTGAAAGAACATTCATTAATTTCTTTAAAAAATAATAATTTCACGAGGATCTTGCTGGAGGAAAAAAAAAAAAGCAGATAAAGGAATTTAGATGGACCAGAGCTAAAAATCCAGCAACAGACAAGTTACCATGGAAGGACTAATTTCTAAGTAGAGTTTATATTTATGCTAAACAGAGAGAACAACAGACAATCAAGCAGACAGAAATAGGCATGCGGCGAGCAAACAGAAAATATTCTATATTCTACATGTCTTTAACAGGTTGTTGCCGGGGTAGCTTTTACCTCATTGATCAATTCCTGATCTGACTAATCTCTAAAGAAAGTGAGCATCAGAAAGTATTTGACCATGACATTGACACTGACCGGTGGAATTTATAGTAAAATATTGAGTTAAATTGCAAAATTAGATAACCGTGAAATTCTGTGAAGCAAAGAACAAAAAGCTCACAATTCTTCAGGGGGATAGGCTTTTATCATAAACTCGTACAGATCTTCCAGGACTAATTAAGTGGAGTCATACTTCACACTGAAACACACACACACACACACACAAAAGAAAAAAAACAGACAGAGGAGGGAAGCAAAATAAAAACACAGAGGGCCAGAAGGAATCTGGGTAAGTCTCAGGAGAAACTGTCCTGCAGAAACGACACCCCTGAATGTTTCTGCGTCTTGCCAGCTACAACTCTTGTTTTCCTTGGAACTGTACGGTACCAGGCAAAGGGAATTATTGATCAGGAACTGGCTTGGAGTTGTACAACAAGAGGATATCCCTAAGCCAACAATCCTGTATGCTTCCAAACTACTACGTGAGTGCTTTCATTAGCGCGGTGGTGTTACAGAAGAGCAGACAGCACAATCACAGTTGGGGAGGAGATTTCCAGAAACATTACTTATCCCAGGATCAATTTTACATGTGATTAAACACAGTTAACTAATTATGGTGACAGAATGAGTTATGATTATGGGAGATGATATGAATCACAACACGGCAGTGTAAAGAGCCAAGCTGTGATTTATTTGGAACAGATGCAAAACAGATCCATGTGCTCCGATAATGAACATCCTGCTAACGAGCATCAGTCACTGTCATGTTAATGTTGGGTGACATTCAGCTGAGAACAGACAAAAAAGCAAGACAAACTATTTTCTGTCATTTTAGACAAAGTTTAATTGCACATGATTTAAAATAAGTCAGGCACAAAAACTTCACAACTGAAACATTTAAGCGTGCTCACCATTTTGGATGCATCACAAATTTATTAGTCAATCCAGTATGTTTCTGAACTGCAAACACGCAGTACAATGCAAAAAAAAAGGTAAGTTCCAGTGCTTTTGCGAGAAAGGACAAGGGTCTAGTTTAGGTCAAAAAATAAATAAACTGAACAGTGATTATGAGGTCAAGATGAGAGTCAGCTCCTCCAATTCTGTGGCCATCTGTAAAAAGGCAGGATGTTCCTTGGGGGTGAGTATCTGCCTCAAATGCAGAAGTACTTTGGTATCTTGTTTCTGATTGATGGCAGAAGGGAGAAGGAGGTGGATAAACAGACTGATTCTTCGTTGGGAGTAATGAGGGCCTTGCTCTGGTCTTTTGTTGGGAAAAGAAGATGTTAACTGAAAAATTGGGGGATATTGGGAGGTGATCCAGGCATGTTCCACTGTTAAAGGCAGACTCAGAACTCAGTTTTGGGATTCTATATCATGTACAGCCTGGTAACTCTCTGGATACCCCTAAAAGAACTAGAGATTGTTGGAGGACCAAAATTTTTATTTTCCCCCACAAAATGTTCATTTTACAATTTATTCCATGGATGGAAGGAAGGAAGGAAATTGCTATTTCATGTTCTTGACATGAAACCCAAAAGCAAAAGTCATGAGAACGGCACCGGGGGGCCTAAATTGGAGCATTGTAGAACTCCAGTTTTAATTCCTGTGTAAGCTAAAGCTGGTTGGTGAAATATGGACCTAAACCACAGGAAAGTATTTCCTTGAACAGATGCAAATCTCCCAAGGCATAATATAAAGATTTACAGTGTTCTGCGGCAGTGTACAAGTTCTCCCGGTAAAGACTTATGTTTATTGATCATACAGAACAATTTGGAACCAAATATCTCTACGTTCTTAAGCAGGAAATACACCAGAGGCATTGCATTCCCGTAAGCGCGGGAAAGCAACATACGCACATCCCACACTTAGGTAAACTTTTCATTTTAATCAGTCATTAAATGTACACCAGAAGAATAATATGCACGTACAACACCTAAATTAAATTGTAGTTCTAATTTCAGACGTGTATATGCTCCTATTTGGTGGGGAATAAATGGGAAATCAACATCCTGTGTCAAAGTTCTCTCCCAAAAGTTTAGTCTCAGTTCGGCCACAAGGTGATAGAAGTCATCTTGTTAACGTTGCTAATTGATGGGATGAACTCATTTTTGCTGAACTCTCTGCCTTTCTTCTCGCAACAGTTTATCAACTAGAGGAAGGAATACCAAGGCGCGCCTTCTACTTGGTGCCCATTCCATGTGGCGATAGTTCTTTTCAGAGCAGAAACACGCAGCTGTGGAGCATACTTTGCAGTGTCTGGTGTAAATTTACGCTTTTAAAAACACGCCCGTTAGCCACGCCGCTTATGTTACGTGCCCGGTATATTTCCTGCTTTAGAGTACTTTCACGTTACATACGATGGGTTTCCTCTTCAATCATTACATGATTCTAACAGATTTTACAATTATATTTTTCGGACTCCCTGGTATATAAATTGTTTCAGTCAAAAAATATGTCATAAAAAACATATATAAGTCGCACCGGACTATGCACAATTATTCCGATATTTATTTCCCAAAATCCAAAACTAAAAACTGCCATTTAATCTAGTAAACCAACGTATTAAACAGCTGCATCCACAACTGTCTGAATAACACAGAACATACCTGGGAGGATGAATGGGGTAAATTAGAAACTTTGAATTACCGTTTAAAATAAATTGAGTTTCGGGATCCACTAAACTACGAAAAAATGTGACTTATGGTCCGAAAAATACAGTATGTACAATAACGTTAACTGTATTTCATTCAAATTATAGAATATAATTTAGAGATTATAACACATATCATGAGCATCCTGCATTATACCTTAAAAATGACAGACTTACATTTTTCATTGAACAGGTATTTTTGCCTATTATTTGTTTTATTTGCTCTATTCTAACACATGCTATGTTTATTTTATGCCACAAAATATAATTTTCCGCTATGAATATAGGATTTTTCTATAATGTGAAAAAGTGGCACACATGGAACATATGGTTTCTATTGAAAGGGTGTAACTGCTCAAACATTACTCAGGTTTGTTACAATATTCTGTAGTTTAACTAAAAGAAAACATCAGGTGCTTTGTATGTTGAAATTGTATGAAATTAGCCTAAATTAATTTCATTAGAGCTTGCAAGATTTTTCACCTTTAAACTAATATTTTTTCCATTTTCAGTTATAGTTTAAGACGTGACTTTTCTCTTCATGACCTCTATGACCTAAAGGATTAGGTTGTGAAGCTGCTTCACTCTTTGAAATAGCCAAATAGGTTTTTCATGCTTCTTCCAAGTTTTTTTGAAACTTGGAAAAAGTATATTTGTAATTTGGAAAAAGGCCTAAAGTTAGTCTCTTTTTGTTTCATTTGTGGTTACAACACCTGTTTAAAGCAGCCTAGAGTAAGTTCCAGGATTTTTGGAGACGTCCGCCCCCTCTGGCGAAAAGTTGAAATGACACCAGTGTTGTGCGTGAGCAGGGAGAAGAGGAAAAGCAATATCCCACTGTGACTGCACAGGTCTTTTGTTTAGAGGTGTAATGTCTTCTGAGATTAGAAAGCTATAAATATTGAGGTTAGTCCATGTTCTCTCGCTAATGCATAGGTTATGGCGGAGACTCAACAGAGTAGCCAGGTGAACGAAAGCGTGTAGCACATCACGGCCAGAGGATTTGGCCAAAATCACTCCCATGAACTAAATAGCCAGCCTATAGAGGCAACTGCGGTAAATAGAGGACAAGAAGTCATTCTACTCATCGGGCAACTGTAAGGGCGTGTATGGGAGAAAAACAAAAATACTATTTAACTTCAAACTTCCACTAAGCACCTTTAAAGGCAGCTGGAACACTGGCTGAAAAGGAGGATTTTTTAATAAACAGGTGATGAAAGGGAATTTGAAGTACTGACAATTGTGAGTAAATTGTAACTCCTCTTAAGTACAAAAAAACAGACTGATTTTAGCCTAAAACAACCAACTCACATAAAAGTCAGAGAGAGGAGTGAAGTGTCCACAGGTCATCTGACTGTCAGACATGTTATATCTAACCATCTCAGACTTCCAATGTCAAACTCATTAGACAGATGTGTTGACGTCCACGTCTGACTGATACCGATCCTGTTGTCATCCTGACAGCTTCACACTTACTCTGTCTTCACCACAAGGACAGCAGACGCCTCTCTTTGCGTGAGCTTTCAGCCTAAACTGTAACCTCATCTCTGCTGATAACAATCTAGTGTCTCCCTGGAGGAAATGACCTGCTGACCTGATGAGACTGAGACCAGCCTGAATTATTAATCTGAGGCTTTTCAGCAGCCAGTCGCGCAGAGTCGAGCTGACAGACAGCGTTCTGCCTTTCACAGCAGAGTTCAGGTCATCTCACCAGCCTTCTTTATTGTTACAGGGCTCCAAACAAAGGCACTTTGACAAGACAGCCTGAATCACGAATGATTTCACGCCGAAGGTTTAACTGCAACCGTTAAGACAGATGAAGCAGATTCTGCTTTTTAATACTATAAATTGATCAATAATGGAGTAAAAATTAGAAACTGAAAAGTGTTTACAACATTTTCTCCATGTGTGGATCCCAGCGGCACTCCCAAATCATTCCTGGACAAAAAAGGAATATACATTTCCTTTTAAAAGTTGTCTTTTGAAGGGAAATGTATATTTCTGCTACTGCTTGAATTTTTCCACACTTTTCCACATTTTATTATAGTACAGCCACTAATTTTGAAGTATTTTATTTTGATTTCAGGTGATACCCTAACACAAAGTTGTGCATCATTTTCCAGCGGAAGGAAAATTGCATGTGGTTATCAGATTTGTTAAAATGATAGCTGATACATAGTTTTCATAATCTGAAAATTACGGCTTGCATTTTAAATTAGCCCAATTTCTTATGACTCCCCTATACAGAAGTGCAACCTATTCCTTCAGAGGTTGACTAATAAACACTTAATTACTAATTGAGGATTAATTTAGTCACAGTATAAAAATAACTGTTCTGCGAATATGGTGCCAACTTGGAAACACAGCCAACAGGTCAGGGATATAGCTGCCTAGAAGTTTAAACTAACTCACATAAACCAGCAGGCTGGGCAAGGAGAGCATTAAATAGAGAATCTGCCAAGAAGCCCATTGTAGCTCTGGGGGAGCTGCAAAAAATCCACAGCTCAGGTTGGATAATCTGCAGACACAAATATATTTCCTATGCACCATTAATTAAGGCTTTATGGAAAAGTGCCAAAGGAAAGCCATTTTTAGATGAAAGCTGTGAAAAAATCAATGCAGTGCTATGCCATAAGCAAATTTAGGAGATACAGCCAACATCTGGAAGAAAGAGATCTGGTCAGATGGAACAAAATTTGAAAGCTGGAAGTCTGGAGTCGCTGCCATTGGGAGGGATTTCAGTACCACATAAAAAGGACGAGCCAATCAGGATTGCCGGGAGGGACGTCTGGGCCTCCCTACTGAAGCTGCTGCCCCCGCGACCTGCCCCCGGATAAGCGGAAGAAGACGGACGGACGGACAACAATGTCAGCTCACAGCGAGGAAGCAAGCGGTAACAGTGATGCTATATTTCATCAGTGTTCATCAAATATTAATGCTTTAAAAGGCAAGGCAAGAACACCAGTGAACGTCTTTGAAGGCTTTTGTTAGTGGAAACAATGTTTTCGACCTTCTCTCAGCCAGGTTCGGCAAGTAACGTCAGTAAAGATGAAGGACAAGTGGTTTATCCAATCATATGCAAGATTTTTTGATAAGCCCCCTCCTTCTGAAATATCTCCAATGGAGCAATCCCAGATGTATGTGTGGTGCCACGTGGAGCTCGGCGCTACGTCATCCATCAGCTGAGAGTCAGGTTAGCAAATGCATGCTATAATTTTTAGATTATGCTGTGGTGAAACTTTTACAAAAGATTTTCTTCCACTTCACAACTTTGTAATCTGAGTTGTTCCACCAGACAAAATCGTGATAAAATATGAAGTGTGTAATGTTGAATTTTAATGAATATAATGTGACAGAATGCTAAAAAGTTCAAGGGATATGAATAACTTTGCAAGTATAGGTACCACCAATAAATGACTGTGTGTGCCTCTTCTCAGTAGAATGAGCTTGGAAAACCTTGAAGGGAGGAACTCTGGAATTATCTTGATAAGATGAACATTTTCAGCTAACTGCTTTTGATGTGAAGGAGTAGGACCTCCACCCCAAAGGAAATGCAATGGAGCCCACTTTAGCTGGAGGTTATAAAGTGGATGAAACATCACCTTTCAGCTCACATCCTTCACCAAAACGAGAGACCAGAGCAGGAGAGACATTCATGCCAGTCACTTCCCATATCCAAATAGCCACACAGATTTTCAGCCTGTGTTTGTAAGGACAACAACATTAAAAAATGTACTCTCACGACAGCTGGAATCATCCGTAAAAGTCTACCTGTTTATTTATTTATTTTTTGTTCAAGTTTGCAAATGTTTGAGTACATTACCTATCGGTGGCAATTACTGTACATTTCATACAAACTATGTAGCAAACTGCAACAGAGTCTCTTTCGTTGTCTGACCTCATAATTAAATGATAACTTAGTTACACTTAGCATGAATCACTTGTGTAGCAGGTTGACCTCTTTTACAGCTGGGACAAGTTTTTCCTTTGTTTTTTAGAAAGCAGTCTTTACAAAAAAATATAAATGTGTTACTTTTGTGCCTATAGCTAATCAATCATGAAGAGGAAGGAAGAATTCCATGCTTTATGTAGGACTTCCTCTCTGCAGAGTGAGAGCAACAGGAACAGCTGTATGTTCATCAAAACGTCTGTTTTTTTTTTAAAAGTTGTACATAGACTTTTTATTTTAGATTATGTTAAGCTGCGACAGAAGTAATAATGCAGAAGTAAATCGTGTTCATCAATTCAGGAGGGATGGATGAGAGCTTTCAAACTACTGGTTGAATAAAATATTTCACCTAAATTAACCACTATGGTCTATGCTGATGTCTTCACTTGACTTTCAAACACATTCATTTAGAAGTTAGTTGACACAGATCTATGGTTTAAACAACAAGAAATCTAGTTTATGTTGATGTGGGCATTGCTCAGTTTTTTTTGTGGTGAATAAAATCCAACCCCCCTGTGGCTTGGTTATCCAGGACCGAGTAGAGCTACCATTCCACAACAAAATAAGTCAGCTGCGATGGTTTAACTGATCTGAAACTTAATGCCACATTTTGGAGATTTTGTAGGCACTGGAGGGAGACATTGGGCCAGACCAAAGACTGGAGCAGACCAAGAACACACTTGAAGACTGGATATCCATTTTAGCCTAGAAGTACTTTGGGATCCTCCAAAAAGGCTGGAGAGTGTCACTGAGGAGAAGGATCAAGTAAACAACTACACCCATTGCCATGATGGATGGATGGATGGATGGATGGATGGATGGATGGATGGAAGCAAAGTCAGTTTTCGCAATAGTATTGAATATTTTATTTATTTTGGAGGGAAAGGCTGCATAAATGAATAAAAATGTTGAATTTCAATTGACTTATGATGCAAAACTGCAAGTTATACTTGGATTAACCTTTTTTTTTCCTGTAACTATTACTTGATTGCAGTCACATAAATTGAACTTCTTGTGCACTGCTGGATGAGCTGCGGTAAACATGAGCGGATCTGTTTATTGGTTTGGACCTGAATGTGGCATAGCTCAAATGTGACAGAACAAAGCAATTCTTTTTATTTGCACACATCCTTTAAAATACAGTAAAAGCACAATAAAATAAGCTAAAATGATATTTCTTGCCCCTTATTTGAAATCCGTCCCAAGACGCAAAGTTGAGGTTTCGGGCAGTGGCGTGACATAGCTTGCCAGATTGCTGCTGTGAGCTCACTATTTATATATTTTTTTGACACTGAGATTTGCTTTTGGCTTATTTCCTCCCTTTCCTCTTGGTTTTCCCTCTGCTCTGCATCTTCCTCCTCTGCGAGCCAGCCGCCTCCGACTTCAAGTAAAATAAGGTGCACAGATGAAAGTGAGCTCGCAGAGGAAGCAGAGCTCTGCAGCGGTGATATTTATTTCTGAGTGTTTTCAGGAAAAGTGACGAGGAATCACTGAATCTTCCAACTGAAATGTCAACACTGAAAATGATCAATACCAGGGCTCAGTTTTGGAGCTCGGTGTTTGTGTTTCTGCTGTCTGTTTTTTTTTTCTCACATAATCTGAGCCTCCTGCACGCTGTAACAGCTCCACCAACTAATTAAACATGGATGAAACTCGAGGAAACGATGTACAGCATCACTCTCCTCCAGCATTCTGCAGATTGCTCTGATTGGCCCGGTGGGAGACAGTTCGGTTAGAAGATGAGTGTACATTATTTCCCTGATTCGCCTTCAGGAGCTCTGCATCATTATCCAGAATGTATTTGCATGTGTCGCTTCCTTAGCCCCAGACTGACAGAAATTTCACTCATCACTCCGATCATTAGGACAGATATGGTCCTTGGAGCTGCTGGAGGAATCTCAATAACTGATGTCAGAATCACTGTTTGGCAGGTCTGAAGACTCCCTGGAAACAACATCCCATGTCTTTCAGTGACAGATGAAAGTCTGTTGACAACATGGATGACTCTTAGGTAATGATGCGAGGTAGATTCTTCAGATATGTTTAGGTAACACTGAATGCTGAGCTAAAAACAAGGAAGTTATTAAATCAACTGAAAGAGAGCTGGTGGAAAGGTGAGAAGTCGAACAATATACCATTTTATTTTATCTCCATAAACAAAGCCATGAGGACTATCCTGACACATCTTTACTCATACCATTTTTTTGTCAACTTCAATATTGTATTTTATATCTGTCTGATGAAGAAATTGTAAAGCTTTTGCTAAAAAGCTTTACAATTTAATAAAAAAGCTCTAACAGGGGATGATGAAGCTCACCTATCTCCATGGCGGGGATCTGATGTGTACAGACATTTCTGCAGACTGTACAGTAAACTGATTCTCAACGAGGAAGAAGAGACCAGACTGCTGTGTGGGGAAACGTCTTTGTATATGACAACAGTCAATTTACACTCTTGATCCTGCCTATAACCAATGAGATATGGATCTTCACACTTCTCATATTTGCCATGTAGCCGTGGAGATTATGGTTGTCACTGTTACAAGCCTGAATAGGCACAGGCAGGGTAACACACCGAACGTTGTGTAGAAGTTTGAAGCAGGTTTAGGTCAAACAGCAACAGCCGAAGCATTGGGCATCTCCCAAAGCTCTGTTCTGTCCATCGCCCAAAAATAAAAAGAGGTGACAAAGCTGCAAACCGACCAAGACATTATGTTCTTCACTTAGTCCCAGGCCAGGCAAGGAGAGCACGAATCACAGCATCAATCACCTCATGCTGTGGGGATGTTTTTCTTCATCGTGGACAGGTAAGCTTATCAGAATAGATGGGAAGATAAGAACAGTTTAAAAACACTTGAGAAGTGGAAAAGTGCGGAGTGTAAAAGAGGAGACATTTCTCTGCCTTGACTGAACAGTGAAGGAAGTCGGTTTCTTGTCTTCCAGTCATTATACAAAGCAGCAGCTTCCAAAATGGCAATTCTTCCATCTGTCTCTTCTTCTGTCCACAGCTTTTCTCTTTGAACTCCTTATCCTGCTTCCTTCTCAGAGCTTGCTTCAGCAGAACCTTCTCTTTGCGGAGACTTTTCAGTTACTTTTGGAAATTCTGATTTTCAACGACCAGTTCTTGGTTCTCTGCCTGACATTGCTTGGCATTGCTCATCCAGATCTCCTATGTCTCAGTCTGAGTGTTGGCAACGCTGTGCATCCTGATCCTGCATCTCCACCACATAGTCATCATTCGCTGTTAGTACACTGCTCCTCAAAGTAAAGGGAACACCAAAATAACACATCCTAGATCTGAATGAATGAGCTATTCTTATTAAATACTTTGCTCTTTACATAGTTGAATGTGCTGACAACAAAAATACACAACAATTATCAATGGATATGAAATGTAATAACCCATGGAGGTCTGGATTTGGAACATTCTCCATGGTGTCTCCAGACTCTGTCAGGTCTGTCACATGTGCTCAGTGTGAACCTGCTTTCATTCTTTCACAGGGTGTCAGTAGCAGGTTTGTCAGTCTTGGTGTTCCCTGGCAAATGCCAAACGTCCTGCACGGTGTTGGGCTGTAAGCATAACCCTCACCTGTGGACGTCGGGCCCTCATACCACCCTCATGGAGACTGTTTCTGATCGTTTGAGCAGACAAATGCATGTTTGTGGCCAGTTGGAGGTCATTTTGCAGGGCTCTTGTAGTGCTCCTCCTGCACAACAGGAGGTGAAATTGATTGTCAATCTGTGTTGCTTCTTAAGTGGACAGTTTGATTTCACAGAAGTGGGATTGACTTGGAGTTACATTGTGTTGTTTAAGTGTTCCCCATAAATAAATAAATATATATATATATATATATATATATATATATATATATATATATATATATATATATATATATATATATATATATATATATATATATATATATATATATATATATATATATGTGTGTGTGGACTCTGGAATGTAGCGGGGAGAAATGTATTATGTTGCTATTTCTGAAGACGCTGCTTTGTGCAATGACAGGAAGACAATAAATTGATTTCTTTTGCTGTTCACTCAAGGAAGAGTGATGTCTCTTCTTTTCCACACAGCATCTCACCATGTAATAGTGGCGTCAGAAGTGGGATAATTACGGCAGCGAATTAAGGAGAAAAACAGACTAAATGAGAGGAGTGGGAATTGGAAAATTCCCCTGCCTGACATAGAACAAAGAACAATTGAGCCGGATTCACCACTTGAAGGAGGGATGGGTGATGACGATGATTTGAACCAGTGGTGTGGGCTAAAAAGTGCTGTTGTGCTCTGAGGAGAGAGCTTACTGAAGCTGAGGAAAGGGAAAGAAAACAAACAAGATTTAATTTCAGATAAATCCTGACAAAATTAAAAAGTTATTTATCAGTAAAGTTTATAAGTCATGTATACACTATACTTACAGAATTTCTAAGTCATTTCGTAATTCTCCTAAAGCTATAGTTGGTAAT
Source organism: Fundulus heteroclitus (assembly GCF_011125445.2). Classification (NCBI taxonomy): domain Eukaryota; kingdom Metazoa; phylum Chordata; class Actinopteri; order Cyprinodontiformes; family Fundulidae; genus Fundulus; species Fundulus heteroclitus. The sequence continues at coordinate 264,166 of NW_023396548.1, read as the reverse complement.
CCTGTTCAGAAACATTTTTTGTTATACAGGGTGAAATGGTAATCGATCCTGACTCTAGTCAATACATTATATATTCAGAAATACAAGGTTACATTTGTTATCTCTGTGACAGCTGCAGGCTTGTAAAAAAAGGATTGGTCCTGACTTTACCACCCTCTATCCCACAAGTTCGGTGGGAATCACCGTATCTATTGGTTGTCCCACATCCCAATCATTCTGATGTGCCCATGTAACACCAGTGTCCATGTTCTTTCCTTCATAGTTTCCCCTTCTAGTGATTATTTATCCGGTTAGCTTCGGTGTTAGCCATTCATTGTAGCTCTGCTGCTCTCCCCGTAGAATTTGAATATGGCTGAGAGTCGCAAGAAGTGAACTCCGTGCAAGTTTGAGAGAAGAAGAGGAAGAACTCAGCAGAACGAAATAAGACCAGAGTGGATTTGGGAAACTTTTTTGTGCAATCCTCTGAGGAGTGGAAGAGCAAGGTAAGACGGTCTATGTGTAGTTATTCAAAAAGGGACTTCTGGAAAAATCGCTGACTCTGCCTTTAATTACTTTGAATATCTATGCACGGTTAACTGATCTAACACACATTTTGATAATATTTTTGAATGTCCCAAAGACAACAGCAAAACATTTTACTAACATTTAAAACATTCCATATGCTGCTAAAACTTGAGACTAAAGAGGGTGCAGGAGTTATAATGTCCAAGTCCATGCAAAGACCCAAATCCAATTAAAGAAAAACTTGATAAATGGATTTCACACCCCACTCTAGTGGATTGAGTCCTTTCTCTCAGACCCAACTCAGTTCATCCAGCTCAAGTCCTTTATGATCCAACCTCTGGTTACATTAGGTGTGCCCCAGGATTCAGTCCTGGGACCTCTACTCTTCATCATTTAGCTCCTTCCTCTTGGCAATTGTATTTGCAAATTCAACACGCACTTCCATTACTGCATGCAGATGACGTCCAGGTCTACTTTTCCGCCGAACCCAATTCCGCACTCCCATCTTCCTTCCTCGCTAGCTTATCTGAAATAAAGTTTTGGTTCACATCTAATTTTCTTCAGTCAAATAGTGTCAAAAGAGAAATTATTTTTATTGGTATGAAATATATACCACCAAATGTTTGCAGTTTTTCCATTTCTGTCAATGGCTCCCATTTTCCCCACTCCCCTCATATTAAGAGTTTGGTTGTTATCCTTGACAGTTCACTATCATTTCATGCGCACATTAGTAATATCACTCTTACTGCATTTTTATTACTTGAGCAGCATAAACCACCTCCGCTCCTCCCTAACCCCATCCAACACTTCTATCCACATCCTCATCACCTCTCGCATTTAGTGTATCTTTCTCCATTTTGGTCTATCTTACAAATCCCTCCATAAGCTTCAGATGTTTCAAAATTCAGCAGCCTGCATTATCACCAAAACCCCCTCTTTCTGCCACATCATCTGTGTTCCAGCAGCTGTATTGACTTCTGGTTAAATCAAGAATAGAATTCAAAAATCAATGTTTAAATCAAGACTGAAAACACATTGGTTTAAGAAAACTGTAATTTTACTGCATTTTAACTGTTGTTTTATTGTACAGTCTCCTGGAGTGACAAGAAAAGTACTTTTACATCAAAACTATCATTAATATTATTATTACATTCAAGGTGTCTCCGTCATCGTTTGGAAATCGGTCTAAGGTCAGAACGATAAATGAAATTCATCAAAGTTCACAATTTAATTGTTGGTTGAGAACGTAACACTGAGGAGATCTGTGATCTTTCTCAACTCTCTGTGATCAAGTGGGCCGAAATGAGAAAAATCTCAGAGTCCATGAAACTAGCAGACAGTCTCAGAGTCTGGGTGTCTCTCTTGTTTTAGGAGCTTGGCTTTTGTTTTCAGTGACCTTCTTAAATTCTGCCACAAATCTGAAAATGACTTCAAGACTTTTTCATTTTGTTGCTGATTTATCTGCTGCACACAAAGCTTGGGATGTGAACCATTGTAATCATTCAAACTTTGAAGCCTTATATAATATATATATATATATATATATATATATATATATATATATATATATATATATATATATATATATATATATATATATATATATATATTGAACATTAAATGTAAGACATTCAAAACCCAGGCAGCGGCAGGTCGCAAATGTTTTGTCTTAATTTTCATCTCAATCTTTTCGTTCAGAGACCTTGTTCCTTTCAGTGTCACTCGCATTTTACAGCCTAACTGCAGAATGGCTGCAGGAGGTAAATGTTACAGGATCAGCACCCATTTCCTCCTCATCTCGTTTAGCTTATTAAACAGAGGCACGATTGGGGCGTAATTCAGCCAGAAATAATGAATCCATTCTCTCTAATGACATTGATTTGATTCGGCCTCACCTGAACGCCTCACCCTCAGCCCGGTCTCCTTCTGAGCTGTATTCAAATGATGAACGCATGCACCGAGAGGTCCCGTCCAGCAGGACGGCATGCAGCTCCAGGTGAGATTAGATGTGACTGCATGATAATGGAGGCACTAATGCAATGACAGCCACATTCACGCTACGCAAAGGTCACGGCCCAGCCAAATTCTTAATCAGCTGGAAATGTCAGAGAGCTAACCTTGGGTCCAAATAAGGGTGTTTAGGACCACGTCAGCATGCAGATGAGCGTGCAGGGGAGGAGGGATCAGCAGCCGAGCTTCCTCTCCAAACATGGGATGACTGTCAGAAAGCGTCACAAACTTTGCTCACTGAGAACTATTTTCTTTTATATACATTAACTTCAAACTGTAAAATAATTTTCTTGTTACTTATTGGGGTCTTTTTGTTTATTTTTGAGCCTGAAACATAAAAGTGTCCTCATTAAAGTCCTAAAATTAGGGGAAATGTCAGAAGCATGTCTTTAAAGCTTATAGTTCTGTTTTTTTTCTTTTTTTTTTTTAAATATAGTGTCTAACAACTGAAACAGTTGACTACTTTATGTCCTATGACAGGACTTTGTAAATACTCGTCTGACTACGTTGGCTCAATGGGAAAAAAATATTTTAATTACAATACGAAGCCAGGGTGCACAGTGGTGCAGTGGGTAGCACTGTTGCCTTGCAGCAAGAAGGTGCTGGGTTCAAATCGTTCTGCATGGAGTTTGCATGTTCTCCCTGTTCATGCGTGGGTGCTCTCCGGGTACTCCGGATTCCTCCTACAGTCCAATTGGACTTAATTGCCCTCTATAAATTCTCCTTAGGTGTGCATGAATGTTTCTTTGTCCAGTCTGTCTCTGTGCTTCCCTGCGACAGACTGGCGACCTGTCCAGGGTGAACCCCGCTTCTCACCCATTGACAGCTGGAGATAGGAACCAGCGAGCCTCGCGACCCCAACAGGGATAAGCGTGTAAGTAAATGGATGGATGGAATACGAAGCCACAAAACTCTACATTGACAAAGCCACTGGACTCATTTAGTTCCTTTCATCTCACGATATGATGAAGTCAGCATGTGGTTTTATGTTATGAATCATGTAAAAAAAAAAAAATCACACATTGATTCCTCACGATTCCAGTGTGAAAAGTCAGCTTGTTTTTGGGATGAAGACAAAGATTTTTCTGGTTAAAAAATCTGTATTTATATGTATATAACAGTTTTTCTTAATTTTACCTTAATTTTAGCAATTATCTCCAGTTTTCACATCTTCTTACGCTGTGGAGTATTGAGTTTAAATGTACGATCGTTACTCTTATGAACCTTGTGTACCGATTTTGGCTTTGTAACTATGTGATGTTATTGCTTTATAACTTAGTTATGATGTGTTACTTGTTATGTCACAATGATGTTACCAGTTTGTAACTGTTATTACAAGTTTATTGTTTTTATTAAATTTTATAAAGTCTGGCGCTTCATAATGCCAAAATTATTATTTTTGCTAACTTTGTCAATACACAAGAATACTTTCTTTTGTTGTTACAACATATACGTTGTATTATTACTTATAAAAAAACCTTTATTACTTTAGAAGTACATTATTATACCTGTTTTTTGCATTGATAAATCACTTTATATTTCATGTGTGTTGTAATTACACATCTGGGTCCTTTCGACTGCCCCCTTATTCAGGAGGTACCAGCAAGTCAGTACAATTCACACACCGAATTAGCAGTTTGAATTTCCAATGACAATATTATTAATAATTTCTCACACATTACATATTTGTTATTTTTGAATGTATGATATTGCATGTTTATTCCAATAGAATTAGAGGCTCTTATCCGTTTGTTAACTCTAATTACACAGTTTTACATTTGTATTACTTTCTGATTAGATTACTCTATTTTAAAAACCTGTTGATTAAAATTTTAGCTCTGTCATATGTTATTATGAAGCTGTAGAATAAAGCAATACCAAATATTGAGCCACACAAGAAAAAGTCTTGAAAAACAAGGATCTTTAAAATCTCAAATTACCAAATTTGTTTATTACTGTTTGTATCTTATAAAAAAAAATATTTTATGCATTTCCGTTCAGTTTCATCATCTCTATGAATTCTTGTGCTTTGGTGTGTGACGTGAGTTACATGAATGTAATGAGACAGATTTTTTTTTTTTATGAGTTATGGGGTTAAATATCGAAACACTGATCTTGTGAGCAGAAAGCACTCGGGTGTTGCGAGGTGTCAGTCTGCATACTTTAATGCCTGAGCATATTCAGGGTGTGTTTGCGAAATGTTGGCAGATACCCTCCTGTGGAATGTGGTGTCAAACTGTGATGATGTGGTCTGACTGCTGCTCTGCTGGAAACGCACACAGAGGTTTATAAGCCCTGAAAGCATCCAAACATACCCGACACACACACTCACATACACACACACACACACACACACGCACGCAGTTCTCTATTGATGCCTTTCCTTGTAGATAACTATGCTGTTTCCGAGACCGGATGAAAGGACGGGTAACAATACCAAAGCTTTTATAGCTGCTCTGTCTCTTCCGCCTGAGATCGTTTTACATTTTATATATATATTCATGAGACTGCGCCCCATCAAGCAGCAACATGCTACACATACAGCTGCTTTGGCAAAATACACAATATTAGAGGTAATTAAGTTCCACATTGTGATTTGTTGCATTGTATAATGCTAGTGTACTTTGTGATAGCAAAGTGAACCATAGATGCCCCTTGCAGATGACAAAATATAGAATTTCCAATATTTATGGGGTAAAACGGTGAACACATACAACATTGCATTTTCGAGCTACAGGACCAGCACTGTCACCTCGTTGCTTGTACAGGGTCTCGATAAAACGCACAGAACCAGACACTACAGCACAATTGCAATCATGAGATAACACAACGTGATCTGATCGATCTTTAGATTTGAACCGCAGATGAAAAGTTGGACCTCACAGCCGACAGAACAGTTCCTTCAGTCTGCAGCTGATCTGATAAGAATCAGACGGACAGAGATAAGGAGTGAAACCATTAGAAGAGTTTGGAGTACCACGCAACACGGGCATAAATAATCTTTTATTTAAAAAGAAGATGACGAGGAAGAGGTCATTTGCATTTGTTTGAACCACAAGACTACCAGAACATTGTCCTTTGGACAGGTGAGACCAAAGTAGACATATTTTGACCATGATGCACAGCGTCATGGTTTAAATGGTTTATAGACGCAGGTGAATAAATGATTTATCCTTCCAGGTTCAAGGGGGAAATCCAGGATGGCACTGAGAAGGAAATGTGAGTGGTTGTTGAAGGAAGTATGTGATTTATTTATGATGGAGATGACGGAAAACACAGCTATCCTATTGTTGATGATATGGTGGAGAAGGGTGGAGCATCGGATGGTGGAGAAACTAAACCAGGGAAGCAGCCAGAGGATCAGGTTGGAGCTTAACTGAGGGGATCTCAAAACATGGTTTGCGACAAACTCTGAGGGCAAGGAAGCAGAGTGCTGGAATCTAGGAAGAGCGGGAGAACTGGAAAATGGTCTCCTGAAAAGGAGGACAAGAAGGGGTAAGTTTGAGACATTAAAGAATGCTGTAGAAAAAAAACAATAGGAGGCCTGATTACTACTTACAGAGCAAAACAATCTGGCATCTGTCTCAGAGAATCTGCTCCTCTTTAAGCCCCCTCTGAATTATCTTGATGAGCTCCAGCCTTGAAGACACACCTGCAGTCAGGGTGGGCAGAGAAACACAGGCGCACACCCTAACCTGCACACCGCCCTGTGGGTATGCTACAAACATAACATCCATCAAGCATGGTGGCGGAGGGCTGATGATTTGGCCATGTTTTGTGTTTACCCAGTAAAAATCAAGACCTCAGCCTGATTCAAGAACTATTTTGGGACATTTGGACAGTTCTATGGGGAAAAATACTGGCGAGTGTCAATGAAGTGAAGCAGCAACACAGTAAAGATGAGTGAGCCAAAATTCTTCAACAATGATCTTAGAGACTAATAAAAAAAAAGTTTGAGAGTCAAACCTCGCTCCAAATTCTTCTGGATCATGGGTTTGATGCCAATCTGAAGTATTATTGTTCATCTGAGGTGAGACTGAAGAACTTTCATGATGTCCTGACACATAAAAAATGTGTTGTTTTTACCTAATGGTGAGCGGCTTAAAGTTGATTTGAGTCTGACAATATTCCCCTTTCCCCCTAACTTGGCACGGGACATAATATAATTCAAATTGTGGGAAAAAAGATGTACATAATAGTACATATTTGAATGCGCATGAGGTTCCCACACTTGGTGCTGGCAGCTTTAATTTATGAATGAAATGTTAATGACGGCGTTAAATGCTTTTAATTGGCTCAGTTCTGCCTGCAGTAATAGGATTCTGCTGTAGAGAACATTAAAAACTTTCGGGCGGGTGAGTCGTGATGTCAGACCTACTGAAAATCACGATCTGCTCAGGCAACCAAGTCTTGTGACAGAATTTCATTAGGACAAGTTGCAGCGTTTCACAGTGCTGTTTTAGAGAATTTTCCAGCCTGACAGGAACAATATCCGGAAGAATCGATCAGTGAACCCCTCTCTGTGACTCTACCTGTATCTCGGCCTGAAAACCCCCAGCCTCCCTGTCCAAACATCCCCTCAGTGAGTGGGATAGATGACTACACAAGGTTAGAGAGGATCTTTCAGGACCGCCCTCCCCGACTGCTTTACACCTCCAAGAATAGACCATGCTGGGCGAGCTGGCGGGCCTGATTACACTCTATACATTTATCAGTTTTCCAGGGCTATCATTATCCCCCCGGGGGGGGGGGGGAAGTTGTGAATCTGCAGCAGCGTCTGACAGGTGCGGTCCAATTCTGAGATTATTTATAATGGCGGCAGCACCTTTGAATCCTCCGTCACTGGCAGCTGTACTCAGGAGTGTGTGGCAGTGACACTTCGTCAAACTTTCAGAGGCAGGAGGAAAAAAAAAAAAAAAGCTGTGAGGGGAAGTTTTTTTTTTTTCTTCTTTTTTTTTTTTCTCCAGTCAGATGAGAGAGATCTTTAAAAAGATGATCTGTCAATGCAAGCTGATCCGAGTTCAGTGCGAATGTCACCAGGAGAGCAGGATGTTAAAAAAAAATCTGATGACTCATGTCTCGAGAAAAGAAACCAAATGTTCTTTCTAACAAATGATTTGGAGGTTGGACTCCTACCACAGTGGCTGTTGCATGAGCTAAATGTGCCTTCGTGGTGAAGATAACTAAAGATGAGTATAAGGACTTTTAAACAGTTCAATATGGTGTAGAAATAAAGCAAAATGTTGTTGCTTCATTTACTCCAGCTCTGGATGTCTCAGATACAGCACCTGAGCCTGGGAATCTCAGTCCTCCTCTCACGGATCACTCGGACAAAGCTTTGCACAGCCACAGGTGAACAATATCGGACAAATCAGATATTGGTACAATGAAAGCAGATGAACTAAAAACGGTGATATCTTCAGCTGACCTTAATTTTTAAAATATCTTTGTCGTTGCAGCATACATTCCAATGAAATTCATTCTCTGTACTTAACCCATCTCTTAGGGAGCAGTGGACTTCCACTATGCAGCACCCATCGAGCATTCTGGAGCCAATAGTCTTACAGGTGACCAAAGTCTGCAAGATTCAAACACAGCACCTTGCAGCCTCTCCAGGGTGCAAATGCCCTGCTCTCTAAGCACTAGGCCACCACTCCAACCATTGCCCTGCGAAACTGATTCATAGCTCCCAGAAACAGGTACCCTCATCAGAAAATGTTGTTTGGGGGAAAAAGTCCCTTTTGAGTTTTTCAATGAGAGTTTATATCCTACACTCAGGCACGGTATATCACAGAACCGTTTGGCAAGAGATAAAAACTGAGTATGGCACACTGATGCCCAATCTGAATTATGCAGACACTGAATTGGAGCTGTGGATGGTGGCTAATGATAAAGACAACAGTGATGAGATTTGCCACAGTGGACTTCTTTCCAAAAGTCCATACAATACTATAAGTTCTCCTGATCACACCAATGTCCACTGCCTTCAGTACAATGACGGCGCCGTATAAAACGTATCTATGCGACGTGATATTAGACACCAGGCTCTAGCCCTGATGAACATTCACCCCCAAAAAAATCAACAATAATAATGAGGAGGTCAAAGACAGTTTGATATATCCTGCAGGAGGAGAGTTCACTTCAAATAGGTAGGCTTTGTTTTCCTTTTTTATTATTAAGTGTAATTTGTAACAAAAAGGCTATGTTGGCCTCTTAGAGTGTAAGTGTTTATGTGTGCACACGCATGCGTTTGTGTGTGCTGTTTCTGTGCCATGCACATGACATCTGTGGCATATTTTGTGGGTCAGGATCTGACACTCAGACGCGGGGAGCAATTTTGCTGGTTTTGTGTGCTATGTGCATGTGGAACATTGGGGTTGTCGTTGCCTCTTAGTGGGTCAGATGGGGTGATGGTTTTGTGTTACCCTCCAGTAAAATCCCACAGGCACCCCTGACGACAACACTTTCAGTCATCTAAGTTGTGCACCTCTGAAGCTCCCGCTAAAGTAATCATAGCCTCATGGACTAGCAGTCGGTGCCTACTGTACTGCTCCCTGACATGTTAAATACTTGGCCGATTATCTCATTACCTCAACTACTTTAAAATTCTCCACAGATTTCTCCCTGACCTCTTTACTGTTTTCTTTGGACTTCATGATGCCATATTTTCACTGATATTATGTAGCAAGGTCACAGATGACCTGCATTTATATTGAGATTTAATTATTCACCTGAGGACAATGTCCACAGTTTAGGTGCCTTAAGGCATTTGGGTTTCATATTAAAAGGGGTTAAGTACAAAATTGTAACACACTTTTCAGATCTTAATTGTGAAAAAAAAATTCCGTCCACTTTACCATTTTGTAGTACTTTATGTTGGTCAACCAACCAACATAACCTAATACAATGAACTTTGTGGTACTAATGTGTGATGTAAGAGGAGAAGTAATTTGTAAAGCACTGCAAAGACATAATTTCTTAAAACTATACTGAACCTGCATGTACTTTTAGCAGCAGACGCTATCTCTGGGAAACACACCACATATTTGTTGACCGGTTAAGTACAGAGCAGCTGAGATGAAGTGGGAAAATAAAACCGAGGCAATACATTAAAGGAGAAGAGAGCAGAAAAAAATAAGTTTATGTATTACATAGAATTCAATAAAAGATTTGAAAATCTCTGCACTGACACATGTAGCATTATTTAGAAAACAGTATATTTCTCTTGTTCGGAGTGGCTCTGCACCAACCCTTGGTCTCTGGTGTCCATTTTCTAAAAAACCTTCAAATGGCATGAAATCAGAAAGTGGTATTATTATTTGGCGACTCCTGGTCTGCCGCTTTTAAAGATGATGGAGCCACTTTTGATTTCTCACCTCTCAGGACAAAAGAGAAAAGACAACTTAAGGAAGGCTGTCAGCATCTGGAAGTCATGGGAAGTCCTGGAGAGTGGAGCAAAAATAAAATGGGTGTTTCATAGATCTGTGGTCTACCTGCAGGCCATAGGACCTAAAATTCAAGATTTAGAGGAGAAAGATTCTGCAGCTTTGGAGGTAGAAGTGAAGACTGTGAGAAAAAGGTTAGCTCTAGAGTCTAGAGCAGGGGTCACCAGCTTTTTTGAAACGGATAGCTACTTCATTGGTGTGTCATTCGAAGCGCTGCCAGTACAGACCTTTGAACCAGAAGAATCAGAGTTCACCTTATCGTTATGTAAAACATATTTTTCATGCTTTGTTATGTATATATATATATATATATATATATATATATATATATATATTATTGTTTTTAAATCTATATAAATGCAAGTGTGAATAAACAGGACGAGTAAAGGAATAAAATAAGGCTTTAGATGCAGCTCACTGGTGGATTGTGCTTTTTATAGAACAGGCTCGTGGCGCCACATGTGATCATCCGGGGCTACTTGGTGCCCACAGGCACCGTGTTGGTGACCCCTGGTCTAGAGGCTGACAGTAAGACGAGGCATTACATAAAAATAATTTTTAATAAGGCGCAAACAGGAACATGTTGGAGAGATGACCTGACAGAACGTGGAATAAAGCAGTGGCCAGAGGTGACACTTTTGATACTTGAAATACTGGAGCACCATTAAAACTTCCCATTAACTAAACGAGCGTTCATTTGGACACAGTTGTGCCTTCACTCAAAGACCAGGAGGACAAGCTTTCTGTCAACACCACTTCCTGTCACAAGACTATTCCCTTTTCAGACATTGGGGGCAGTAGTCAGTAATGTTTTGTGCTTACGTAAAGGGAGAAGGCAATGGTGGACACGGGCAGAAAATAAATGAGTAATTTACAACCTTAAAACAGCAAAAGTTCACTTTCCTGGTTAACATGCTACAAGAAAGCTTTACTTTTCTTTCCCTGCTGCTAGAGGAGAAATAAATGTTGTAAACTGTTCAGCTGCCTCCTCACTCTATTGCCCCATCAAAGTAAGAGCCACACACACACACACACACACACACACACACACACACACACACACACACACACACACGTGTTACCAGCAAATTAGCCAATGTCAACATTGACCTAAAGTCCCTCCACTATGGTTATTAAAAGACACCAGTTCTTGGAATAAAGAGTATTCTGGTCTGAACAAGAAGGAGCTGTTAATTTTGAAATGTTTACATATAGCATGTATTTAAAATCGTTCAGAGCGGAACAAATGTTTTTAATTTCAAATTGACTGGAGAATGGCTAGAAATGTGGGATTTACGGCAGCATTCTTCTGGAAAGGATTTTTTTTCTCTCTCCCAAATAGCCTGAAAAACGTTAGAGTTCACCGTAGCAGATGTTTGATTTTTTTTATCTTAACAGTGTAACATTTCTTTTGAAAAGCAGACTGCGTGTAAACTCAGTAAACACGATTTAATTTTCTTTGAAATTGTGTTGCAAACCTGGGCAAAGATGCGTCCTTGTTTGTGAAATGAGCGTTGGGCCAAAATGTAGACAAGAGCTTCAAATAAGCACGGCTGAAGGTTTAATGAAAAGACTGACAGAAACTTACAGATTTGTCTCAATGAAAACAGGACATGAGGCATTAGCAGAGTATTTGTAGGCAGTAAATACCTCTTTTAGTTTAAAGAAACAATCCAGTTCAGTTTCCCAAGCATGTAAATTGATTTTTTATTCCAGAAGTACACTCCTAATAGGCATTTTAGGAAAGTAAAATATGTTGCAATTAAAGTTTCAGCTTTTCTTTTGATCATCATATTATGTTATTACTTTATGCCAAATCTGTTGACGGCCTCTTTGGCATCAGACACCATAGGGAATGCCCCTAGATTGGGAAACACCAATTTAGAGCATACTGATCAAATTCAAAGCCAGTAACTTTTAGAATTTAGAAAATATGTGAAGTCCAAAACTATTAGTGGTATCCAAAAAATACTGACATACCTCCAAAAACAGATTTCTTTAGACCCTGGGCTGCTAAAAGATGTTGACCAAATTTTATCTCTGTATAGAAGAAACTTATTAAAGCTGATGCTGTTTAATCATTTTTTTGCACCCGTTCTGCAAAAGCTTTAAAATTATTATTTTTTATCCCTTTACAAGTATACAAACTGTATTAGTGTTATGTATTTATTTATTTTTCTTATCTAGACCTAAAAAGGACAAATTCACTCCACATCATCTGAAAAAGATAGAGGATTTTTTTTTTTTTTTTAACACGTCACACGTCTGGGTCACTATCGGTCCAACTTTTTTCTCTGGACTTCCAGGTTGCAAGTTCAAAGATGCAACGAATAACATCTAGTTCAAGATGTGAAAACATCTGCTATAGAACCAGAAGGAGGTGAGTTGGGAACAAACAAGTCACAAAGAAAATTGTTCTCCAAACTTATCTGAAGGGTTTACTTGAGGAGAAGTGCCCCTTAAACTAGAACACTAGTTCAAAAATGATTGTTTCTACATCTCTTTCATGTTAACCACTAAATGTAATCTTCAGCTTCTGTCTGAGACAAACTCCGCTCAGAGAAACGCCACGAAGCAACCCAAGGACGGCATACGCAGTTTGAGCAGACATCATTAAAAAGCTCATTACAGAAACCTTTCAGCGGTCGTCTCTTCCCGTTAGGCTGCTGGTCGGAAGGTGATCCCCGATGGCTCTCGGGAGGCTTTTGTCATTATTTTCATTCTGGACTTTCAAGGTTAGAAATACTGATTTCAAACAGACACTCAGACCTGTAAGGGCTGCAGAGGCACTGTTGCAGCTTCACGTCTCACTTCAGATGGACAGAGGCTTATGTGAAAGCTGGTACATTAAGCCCTGCTGAGGATAAAATATGCTGGTTCAGCCCTAACTGATGCATTAAACCAAAAAACAACTCATTTTATTTTATGTGAAAGAAGTGTAGCAAAGTTTAAATATTTTAGATTACTGAACCTTAATTCATCGTGAAACCAAATGTTTGTGCTAAAATTTCTCTGCCATCTGTGAAGCATAAATAATCAGACGTCAGGGCAGAAGATCTCTCTGGAGCGACAGCTTTCTGACAGGTACGCCTCGTTTTCCTGAAGGTGCTTGTTTCTAAAACTGAAGCTTGTGACTCAGAGCTTCAGTTTTCTTGACATGTATGGATTACTTCAAACTTCTGAATTATTTTCCTGAATATATTGAAACACTTTAGGCATATTTAAACTTCTCAAACTACTATATGTTGATAAGAAAGGATACTAATCATTTTAAAGGGATGCAAATTACTAGAGTGCTCACATTCCCAGGTGTCCAATTTTCACAATTTCACCAATGTAAAAATGCTGGTATTTGAGGATAAACACATGCAGGGTTTATCCTTCCGCTCTATCTGCAGAAGTACTGCCAGCTCTTTTTTTTAGTGAATTGGTGCTCGCTGAGATATAATCTCTCTTTCCTTGTAAAAAGGAAAAGAAATAAACAGAGGTGTCTTGAATTCTAGGGAGGTTTGTCAAATGACCTTGTATAAAATTAGGATATTACTAACACAGTAAGTACTGCCAGCTGGAAGTGCTCTAGTATATATAAGGGCACAAGGCTTTGTCAATATTCTTATGTCAATATTTTCGACTAAATTTGAATAGATAAATATAAGAATTGGAACAGATTTTTTGTGAATTTTCTCATTCTGATTAGCAGACATTAAATGTTATTTCACTGTGGAGATAGACCGTTCAGGGTGAAGTAAAGATTTCCTGGCCAGTGTCTTCCACATATTTGCTTTCTCCCCTCAATGACATTTGGCAAACTTAAAACCGGAGTTCTAATGGGCATCAACAATAATGTTTTTTCCCCCCTGCAACTCTTTTTGTTAAGCCTAGATTTGTGAAGTGCGCTGTGCACTTACAGCTGTTGACCCATTCCTCGCAGCTCCTCCAAAGTTACAATGGCTTCTCGGATATATGTCGGATATATGCTCTCCTTCCCTGGCCTGTCAGTTAAGGTGGACTGACATGTCGTGGTAGGTTTGCAGTCTTTCCATTTGAAATTGGTGGATTGAACGGTTCTCCCTGACGTGTAAAAGCTTCTGAGTTTTTTTCCCCTAAACCTAACCCTGTTTAAAACTTCAGTTGTTTCCCTGACCTGTCCGCTCTGTTCCTTAGTCTTGATGATTCTTAGTGTTCACTAAAGTTCTCCTTTGCCTTCACACAGCAGTTGTCTACATACTGAGCTTAATTTCCAGATGAATGGACCTTGCTGGTTGCAATGGATTTCACACCTCAGGGTAAAGCTAACATTCTAAACATGTATATAAATATCAGGCTGTTTCCAAGTGGATCCAGTTTGACTCTGGACTCACAGGCGGCAGCGAGGTGGATTTGAAACTAACCAAACTGAACTATTAGTATTGTAATGACAGCTTTTAAAAGGGAGAGAAAAGGTACGGGAGACATGGTGAGGTCATTAAAAGAGCAAACATTTATGAAATGTCACATTCTGGTTTCAGCGTGAGTTTTATTCCATTTTTGCCGCTGTGAAAAGGTTTATAAAGGCAGGATAAAACGCAATAAAACCCAGAATGTGCTCATTATTGCTCCGAGTGGCGGTGTGTGTTAATCCGAGCACTGCTGATTGTTCACCTCTGTGGTTTAAGAGGCTTTTTACAGCTGACAGAGGACCATTTAGCGACAGAAAAAAAAAAAAAACACCTTTAAAAAGATGACTAAAGCTCTAAAACCGCTCTGAAACCAGCAGCAAGCTCCGCTGCTGGATCAGAAGAAGGGCACACATTATCTCATTAAACGGAGAAGTTTTGCCGTGTTTAGAAATCCGTGTCATCGCATCTGATTCGTCACACACTCCCGCTGAGCTCTGCTGTCTCTCTGATTGTGGAAGTTAAACAATTCCTGCTCTGAAAGCTGATAATGATTCGAACCTTGTCAACATGTAAACTCTTCACCTGCTCAAAAGAAGAACACAATTAATGGCTTTAAAGTAGACGTTGAAATGCAAAATATCAGCTCCTTTGAGGTGCTCAGCTGAGTTTGGTTCGTTAGAACTGAGGAAAACTCAAACGGTGATGAAGCACGTTTAGTCAAAGCCGTACGAGGAGCTCATTAAGGCAGAGACACCTTTTCATATGTAGCTAAGTGCTTGGGTAAACTCAAGATGACGTCAGGATCTGTTTTGTTGATTCACATATAGTTTATTGTTTTGCCAAGTACTGAGTTTTATCTAGAATCTTTTGGGACAGGGGAGGTTGGTGTGTGGCGTATGGGGGTCCTGACTATCA
Organism: Fundulus heteroclitus; assembly: GCF_011125445.2. Lineage (NCBI taxonomy): Eukaryota > Metazoa > Chordata > Actinopteri > Cyprinodontiformes > Fundulidae > Fundulus > Fundulus heteroclitus. Next base: position 248,913 of record NW_023396548.1, on the reverse strand, counting down.
GTTTGACAAATTTTCACCAGAGCTGCCCTTCTGCACAGATTCTGTAAAGTATAAAAACCTGAATCATCCAATTCTTTTCACCTCAAGTGGAGCCCCATAGCTTCTTTATGGAAGAGATAAAATAACCACATCAGGGTGAAAGTGTACGCCACAGTCTTCTTTTTGAGGGTGAAGATGTCACGGCGTTGCACCAGCAGGTAACGGTAGCTTTCTGAAAGAATCCAAAAAGCCAGATATACAGGATGTTTGTCTCAGACTAGCCTCTATCCATTTCACACTCAGAAGTGGACATTAGCCTGCAGCCAGTGAGTCAGATCAGACCAATCACTGCCTCTCTGCCCTCTTCACAGCTTTATGACTGGAGTTTGGAGGACTCCAAAAAGCTGCGATCTGCCTGGGTTTGGCGTGGGAGAAGCATGATGAGAGAAACCCTCATAGGTACTTTTTTTTTTTTAAATGTTTGAGGAAGGATAAAAAATAGACTATAACCCATAATATAACCTTCAACATGCACCAAAATATTTATATTTGTGGGTTCTTAATTTGTGCCAACATGAGTTTTTTTTATGTCCTCCTCCTCCTCCTGAAACTAGACGCAGCGTAAGATCTGCTCCTAGGAAAGCTTCAACGAGAAACGAGCGTCTCTGTCTGTGCTGACTCAACTTGCCCACATTTAAAAGAGGCGTTTTGCATGCATTTAGGGGAAAGCTTACCCGTATTTATCTAAATTACAGTCCATTAAATATCTTTTTACATTTTCCGACATCAGCACCATTTGAGTCAGGCGGATTGTTAAGAAAACACCGCTTGCCGAAAGCTGGTATTAATTTTGCTGAAAGAAAAGAGAAAAAGAGCAACCTGCTTCACAGCTAGATTCCTGGAAACGGAAAAAAAAAATAAAATGTCAGACACATCAATAAAGTGAACATTTATTCTCTCTTCCATTGAAGTCTGACTGATATTTTGTTAGATCACTCATCAGATAAACTTAAGATTCTGTTTAAATGTAAATAAAACAAAGTAACAGAACTAAATAAAAAAGATCTGGATGATAGATTTGCCTGTCTGTGTTGTGCCACTTGGTTGAGGTGGGTTGAAGAATATTTGTGGGAGGTGATGAGTGACTGCACAGCCAGCAGGCAACAATTAACAACTATTATCAATTAATCTTAAGTGCATCAGAATCTAATTGTGAACAAGTGATGCATACAGTTTAATCCAGAATATTTGCATGGATGATGCATGATATTGCATGTTTTGAACTTTGATTTGTGCTTTTTGTCTCTGAATGAATTGGCTAAAGGATGCAATATTCTGTCACATTTTACAATCTTTAGTAGATTCCAGTGTTGTAGTCAAGTCACTATGTCTCGAGTCCGAGTCCAGGTTCGAGTCTCCAGTGTTCAAGTCCAAGTCAAGTCCAAGTCATTAAAACAAAATCCGAGTCGAGTCCGTATCAAGTCCACTACTCATCCGAGTCAAGTCCGAGTCGAGTCCTTATTGATCAAGTCGAGTCTAAGTTCCGCACTAAAGTAGGCAAAGGCAAGGCAAATTTATTTATATAGCACAATTCAGTACAAAGGCAATGCAAAGTGAAAGTAAGTAAGCATAGCCTACATGTTTTTAAACTAAAAGAAAAATCCACACTCCACCACATTGCACTAATAATTTAGATATTAAAATCATACACCAAATAATATTCTAATGACATATTAAAATTATAGCCTTATGATTTTAAAAAAAAGTTGAGTCTTTTTCTCAATTTCCGAGTCAGAATGATCTAAATGTAGGAGTCCGAGTCCAAGTTCGAGTCATCAGTGCTCAAGTCCAAGTCAAGTCACAAGTCTCTAAATTTAGCTAATGACTCGGACTCGAGTTCGAGTCTCGGACTCGAGTACTACAACACTGGTAGATTCCTTTGGTCTGGTGCTCTTAAAATTTGAGGAAAGTCTCAGCAGGTCAATACATGAAGTTTTCTGTTAATTAAACTAATGATTAAATAGCATAACATGTTTCTCTTTCGGCATGATTACTATGGCACCTGCTGTGTTTGTGGCTGAAAAGAGAACAAGTTCAACTTGATGCATAAATACATGGAAACTCCCCCTAACTGTTGGACTTGGATGGTTCGGTTTCTATCTGCATCTATTTAGTGCAATCTGCTTTGTGAGGCCAGTGCAGAAATAAAGTAACTAGCACTTGAAAATTGCACTGCTTCATGAATTATCTACTCTAAGTATCGCCTGCTTTTAGATCTGGGTGGTAGATCCATTATATGTTTTTGTATCTTCACATTTAAGCTACATACATTTATTGCCTTAGCGTGTGTGCAGAGTCAAGACACAGATATCGTTTTTTTAATCTGTTGACATTTTCCTTCTCTTCTAAAGAGGTGTGCTGTTGTTTATTTGAGGCTGTTAGATGTGCTCGTCTTTGTTGCTTCGCAGCGAGAGCAGTGTAAATATTCCTGACACATTTTTGATTTTGCCTCAAATGCAACAACTTCAGAGATCACAGCAGAACAGATAGGATAATGGGTGTTGAAGATTTTATTGGATTAAGTTGATCCTTCTTAAGATCTGGGAGCAGAGCTCAGATTTCTGTTTTTTAGCCGCCGTGCCAGTGCAGATGCTTGGTTCAGAATCCTTTTTTCAACTCTATATAACCTTAAAATCAATGGGAACAAATAAATAATGACCTCCATATGCTGATTATCATTTAACAGCTTACTTTATATCATACAGTGCGTGTTCTGTCATGCATTCGGAAAAGGAAGGTGGAAATCCCACTGCTTTAGGCAGTTTTTAAGCTGTGATCTCAGCTGCGCCTCGTCCTCAGCCATGCAGTCTTCTTCTTTGAGCCGAGGCATCAAACCATGTGATGGTCACGCTCCTGCAGACGGAGGAGATAAGCTGCTTCTTCCAAAAAAAGGGGAAAAAAAACCCTCCTGTTGATCCCATTTGGAAAACGTCGACTCAAAACGAGGATTAGGAACAAGACAATCTCTTTTTATAGATGCAAATCTGTCACTTTGGAGTTATATGTTCCTGTTGGTCACGTTTTTTTGCCCATTGAAGCACATTTTAGTGTGATAGAAATAATGTCAGGATTATGATTTGTCTTGAATCATATTATGGGTTCACATTTAAGATACTACAAATTAGGACTGACAATACAAAAAAAGTTACTCTTTTTTACACCCTTCAGGCTCAGACAATACTCAAAAAGGGTTCAAACTTAAGACAGTTCATGAATTATTATTTATGTTTAGGACTGAAGTTAATAATGGAATTCATGAATTGATAATCTTGGTGTGTGGATGCTGGAATCAAACCTACAACCTTTAGATTGCAAGACAACATTGAGACACTTTTGCCCCGATACGTAGAAATACCATATTTCTATGCCGATCTGTTTTGGCTACGAGGAAAAAGGATAACAAAATAAAGTCACCCCCAATGGTTCAGTTATAACATTTCAGTATGTTGGATCATGTGTTATTCAATTGTGATGTTTACCGTTTCCACACAATCGTTAAACCTATACTACCTTTGCTATTGATTATCAAAGCATTGACTGAAATTGTGTTCAGTCAGTCAATGCTACAGACTACGGCCATCGACAGAAGTCGCAGTTTCTTTTGTGGCCCTTTGGGAAAAATACCTGACCACACCTGGTCTGTCAGTTGACTCTGTTTTAGGGATAAGGTAAAATTTGAAATAGACCTGCTGCTCCTTTATGTTATAATGTCAGGATGCCTCCTGGTCTTCTCCCTTTGGAGGTTCACACTGGGAGGAGGTCCTGAGACAGAGCCAGAACTCTTTGGATCCTTTCTGGCCCTGGGGAAATCCTGGAACCTCCCAGGAGGAGCCAGGGGAGTTTTGCTTGGAAGATGTGTGTCTAAGTTTAGCCTTGCCAGCCAGACTGACTTACGGCGTATACACTGCTTATCAGCCTGGAAAAGAACCTGGCAGAGCCTGATTTCAAAGGTGGGACTAACAGGGTCAGCATCAACGTTACTTTTAGTCTGTGAAACATGTCATGCCATCAAGCAAACTCTCCAGTGAATGATTTTTGCCGCTTTTGTCTGAGGATACATTGTGTACTCACATGTAATTTCATAATTTTCCAAGGCACCAAGCAGAAAAAAAAAATCTCCATATGTATTTTGACTCCCGCTCTGTGATTGGTCCGGTGTGTTTTAGGCTGTAGCGCATGGAACCTTGCCAGACCAACTTATGCCCCATGTAAGTCAGTCTGTCTGGCCAGGCTAGTCTGAGTTGACCTTATGAATGATTTCCGGTAAATGGAAGAGGATAGATGGATGGATGGATGGATGGATGGATGGATGGATGGATGGATGGATGGATGGATGGATGGATGGATGGATGGATGGATGGATGGATGAATCTCCTGAGTAATTCCTCACTGAAGTTCTGCTGTCCATCAGCTCTCGGGATCCAGACTGTGACTTGCTGCCTCGCGTTCCCACAGAGGGAAGCTGCTCCTTTTTGTTATCTGAGGACAAAGTGGAGTAATAAAATAAAACTCAGAGTCAGCAGCCTCACAGTGACACAGTTGTTCACATAATTGTTTCTTCAATAATTATGTTGATGCAGCACTTTCTTCTGCTGCTCAGCTCTCATTTATTCAACACCTCCGACTGTTGGGAGCTGTTGGATCCTGCGGGACGCTGAGTGGATCGATACGGACTCAGATCTCTGGCCCTGAATCTTCTAGACACTAACAGCATGCTGCTGTCTGCTCAGCAGAACCATAGAGCACTTATGTAAAACAGCCAGTTAAGAAGAAAATGAGAAAAAAAACAACAACTGTTGTTTACTCTGGTTTCTGACTGTCTCAAGAATCCCTTTGATGTTCTGTTTAAGGTTTGGAAATTACGTGAAAATGCGACTGCGTTGTTATGCAACAAGTTTTTAAGTATATGATTCAGCTAAATAATTTTACTCAAAATAAAACTACTTTTTAGAACCACAATTTTATGTCCTTTGCATCTGGACCCACCCTGTATGTGTCACTGCCTCAGCACACTTAATTTAAATAAAAGGCTAATTAACAGGAGTTCTGCAGAACTTGATGACCTCGGGAAGTAAATCCATTATTGGATGCATGGCAAAACATCTTAGAAATGCACCACCATAAGTACTGAATGTGTCAGCTTTAATGTGGATTCAGTAGAACATAATTTGTCTTTAAATGTGTACTTTTCATTTTGGGGGGGCTGTTTGTTTAAATGTTTTGATTTAAAATTTTGTAAAACCTAAAAAAACAAGATGAAGATTGTGTGTTGGTAGAAAAAAAACACCTCAAATTTAATATTTAAGGCAAGAAATAAGAGAATGGAAGTATAAATGTTGGGGAACAAACAACTAAGTCAAGATGACAGGAGCCAAGACTGTGGACTGGTAAAAATTCCAAAAATGCTTTAACTGATCCAAAATGGTTCATGTCAGATATTTTCATTACTATATTATCTAAATATATTAAAGTGCATGCTTGATACTTTAAACTGTTTACTTAGTAATGAAGCTGAGTGGTAACCAATGCTTGGACATAAGTTATGTTTTTTTCAGTTTAACTTGAAAGTTAAGTCAACTTCTTTTGTAGCAATAGCTGAACTAAGTACACATATAATTTTTTTATTGCTTTGGAGGTGAATGGGTTGAATGATTCACATTCACACTATATTTGTTTCCCAGCCAATGAAGTAGAAAGTAATTATATATATATATATATATATATATATATATATATATATATATATATATATATATATATATATACTCATATTATGTTGATTCTGTTTAATTTGTGTATTTGTACCCTTTTAAGTAGCTGCTTTGGTTTTTGTAATCAAAACTAAATGTGCATCCGTAAAAATTACCACAGTAGTTATGTGATAGAATTCACCTATAAATGTAATATACATTGAATAGGTTCAATCATAGTTTAATTAGGCTTAATTAGGCTCTGGGCCAAACATGTAATACCCCCACCTGTTTTTAGGCATGTGATTGGTTATCCAGAATGTTTTCTATCCTTCTTCTATTTGAAGGCAAACAGTTTTTTTTTTCTGTGACCCTGATGAAGACCAGAAGCCTGTATGTGTTGGTCTATTAATAAAGTTGGAGCCCTTCAAGTGTTGCTGGAGACTTTACATTACTCATTTATCATTTCTTAATCACATATGTCACTGAAATAAAAAAAAAAAAAAACATGGATAATAGAGTAAGGAACATTTCCCATAGAAGCTTATTACTGAGCAGTCAGCAGACGGAGCACAGTTTTGCATTTATATTTTTATTGTAACACTGGAAACGGCTAAATGTGTAAGGACAAGTTGTGTTGAAAGACCAGGAGAGATAGAGTGTAAACCCACTTTACAGCCAAACCTCATTATATTCAGCCGCAGCTAGAGTGGCAACTGCTTTGAAATTCAGTGTAAGCTGCAAGTTCTCCATAGGCCTGTTGAAATAATAGTTTCTATAGCAGATGGTTTGTCCAGAAAAAAAATAGAGCTTGTAACACATAAAACCCAGACTTGTAAAAACTTGTAAAGACTACAAAATGGTTCAGCAAACAAGAGCAAATATGATCTGTTAGAAATTCAAAAGGTTTCCTTGATCAGCAAGAAACTTTGTTAAATCTGCTCCACATGGCTTTAATTTCTATGATGATTAATGATGATATAGCATTAATGTGAGCAAAAACACATCTTTACCTTCCAAACCTTGTGTCCAAGACAAATAGGGTGACATTTAAAGCCGGTAGTCTGTTCTTAAATTTATATGTTGGAAAAAAAAACAATGCTGAACACCAAGTCAGCAGAGAGAAATATTAAACTATATATAATATAAAACTAATAATCATATATACATATTTTCTGGTTGATTATTGTAACCACAACCAGCAGAATTACTTTTCTTGTTTGCGCTGACATCTTTTGAGTCGGTGTCTGGCTTTTGAAAATGATGTTCCTTAGCAATGGCTGATTTCTTCAAATTTGAATGAAAATATGGCATCAGAATTGGTTGCGTTAAAGTAAAAGTGTAACACCTCATTCACACATATTTGTTCCTCCATCCGTTTTCTGTTACATCACAAATAAAAGCCATTCCCAATCTCAGCGGTGCTACAGCATGACAGATAATCCTCTGTTGTCTGTAAGCATACACGTCGAGTCTATTCGTGATAGATGACGAAGAAGAAATATTTATTTGTCATTGCAATTGTACAATCCAATGGAATTTCTCTTCTGCATTTAACCCATCCCTTAGGGAACAGTAGGCAGCTATCACAGCGGAGCAATCTGGGGCCAAGCGTCTTGCTCAGGGACCCACAGTGGCAGTGTGCTGGGATTGAACAAGGTACTTGCAACCTTCTCAGAGTGCAAACACACTGCTCTAAACACTAGGCCACCAACCTGTGATAGAGTAAAATGTGTCAATTTCTGATAACCAGATGTGCCAGACAGGAAGTCAGATGCAGGAAGTGTACAGCGGATTATTTTATTTCAAGATAGAGGAAGAAGGGGGACGGGGCTGTCTGGATGCATGAGCGGATCCAGCTTGGATTGCTGCGCAGCACATTTTGAAGAAAACGGACGTAGCGCCCAAGGAAGGTGGTAAGTGTGAAGCCAGCTTAATGATTCCTGCCTGAAAAGCTTCTGTTTGCAGTCCCATGACGTCACTTCCTGCTCCCTGTACTGCACCTACAACCAAGATCTAAGTTACACCTGTGTCGGCCCCAATTACAGGCAGTCGCTGCACCTGGGAGGGGCACTTTATATTCCTGGCTTTCCCAGTGTGTAACTGCCAGATTCTCGAAAGCCATTGTGTAAGTAGTTGAGTACCAGTGTTCCTTGTTTGACTTCCTGATCACGTACCTGTCTCGTTCCTGTTTTCTCCTACCTACCTTGCCCTTATTGGACTCTCCTGTTCTTCTGTGTACTGGACATTGACCTCCTGCCTTGTCTCTTGACCAAGCCTGCCTGTTTTTGCCCCGGTCTGTATTCTCCTGCCTCTCGTAAATAAACCAAGCCTGGACCTTGGACCTGTCTCTTGTCTCTGCTCAAGCTTGGATACCTCTCCTCACTGTATGCCTCTTGTTATCGATTCTCTAGCCTGGATTCCAGACTCACCTCTTGCCTAGCCCTTTAGGACACTTCCACCTTTTGGATTGTCAGTCAGTGATCCGGATCACCCAGACGGAGCCGTTGGGATCAATCATCATAGCCAGTGCTACCTCAGATCCACTGAGTTGTTCTCGGCTACTAACCCCGCTCTTCTCCCCACAGTGATTCCTGTACAAGCTCCAGTCAGTTCCTGTCCCAGCACCAACAGTTTATCTTTCATAAACTCTTTGAAACTCTGAATTATCAGGTCTCCAGATTCTGAAAGGTGATAATCCAGTCTTTTTGAGTCATGGCTTAAATATATAGTCTGTCCCCCCCCCCGTAAATGCAAGTAAGAAACATAAGTCCCTTTTTGAATACCAATTTACCTGCTCTTCCCCTCCTCAGGGGGATCGTGTGAAAAAAAGTCTCCCAAATCCTTCTTCTTCTCATTACCTCATAAACCTGTGCGCGGCTTGCTTCTTGCGACTCTCAGCCATTTTCAACGGACGTTTTGAACGGCTGACACCGAAGCTAAACAGGTACATAAACACTACAACAACCAAGCGGTCGCTAAAGAGGAATATGCACGCGCATTGGTCTCACCTGAGCACATCAGAATGATTGCCATGTGGGACAATCAATAGATAAGGTGATACCTTATCATGCTGTTTTCAGAACCAGTTTTTGTGTATTTCTTTTTATGAATTATTGGGGATAAAGCACAGTTATTCATCTCTCTGCAAGCCATGTACGAGTCTTCTATGTAATGCGCAAGTTGCAATCAACCACTGTTAAAGCCACAAGAAGAAGCCTGAGATCTGTTTTCATTCGCCCCTCAGTGAGCAATGGTCTGGGTCTGCTCCGCCACTACACTGGGCAGCAAAGACCCCGAGACCCTTACATACACCCACCCCCACTGCCTACCTGTCCCCCCAACCCCCTCCACACACTCGTTACTCTAACCGGACTACTGAGGTGGCCATCTTCTTCATCGGTTCGATGGACTGGGACATTCACAAAGACTGCTTGGATTCATGTCTGTTAAAAATCCTCTTAGGCAACACGCTCTGAGTTCATTTTTATGCTGCAGTCTCTGAACAGCTTTAATATTTTACTATTAAACCTGGAAGTATCTGTCTGTAACCAGCCTCTCCTTTAACTCCTAGAACTAAAACCTATATGGAATTTTACATATAATTATTCTCAGCTGCCATATGCAAACACTACATCAGATTAATCCTGATATTTAGTAGGAAAGAGAAAAAAGTGAAATGAATTAGCTTGAACGCTTTCAAATGTTCTTTAATGGACAACCTGGTTTCTTAAACATCTCCAGCAACGCCATCAAGCTGTTAACAGCAAGCTGCAGCAGAACAATCCTCGCATCATCCACATCCAGGCTTCCCCGTCCCTTCCTCTGGGACTCAGCCGGCTCGGCTCTGCTTGTTAAGCTGCGGAGGAGCAGAGAGAAGCCGAAGATCCTCTGAATCTTAATCACACACACTCACACACACACTCTACTGGCGGCAGATTTGCCGAGTCTGCTCAGCAGCAGTGGATGATCTGCATTTCATGCAATGCAAATGACTGGGTTTGTTTACGGGGGGAAAAAAAGCAATAATGATGTAGCGTTTATATGTAATTAATTAATTATTAAGATGCACATCCATTAACATCACAGCGCCAGCAGGATTAAAAATAACATTAAGTATTTAACATAAAAACTGCATCTACAATTGCACTAAACTTTTATGTTTCACAAATACTGTGACTTTATAATATTATCCAGATCACAAAAATCATCACAATTCTATAAGATCATAACCACTGATTACATCCAAGAGACTGAGATATTCAGTTTACACCATATTTGGATGGGGAATCAAAAATCTATCTTTTTTTTTTCATCTGTCCCTAAAAACCTTACACCAGCAGCAGCCTGAATTGTTGAGGCACTAGGCTGAGGTGGATCCATGGTTTCATGTCCTCCACATTAAAGTCTGACTCTGGCAGAAAACTTTCCAATAGATTAGTGTCCAATTGTGGTTGAGCTGTGCAAACTGCTTCAGTTTCCTGTTCTTTGCTTGAAAGGGGTGGTCTCCAGCTTCTGCAGCCCATCTTTTTCCCAAGTTCGAGCAGCTGTGCGTTTAGAGATAATATCCCTAATACCTCAGTTTTAACGAGAGGCCATTTTTGGATATTTTCTCATTTTTCGGTCCATTCTCAGTAATTCAGAGAAATGCGTGTGTGTAAAAGTCCCCGCAAATCAGAAGATTGTGAATTACTCAGTTCAGCCCGTCTGGCACCAATAATCATGCCACGTTCAAAGTCACTTAATTGCCCCGTTATTCCTCATTCTTACGCCTAATTTGAACTTCAGCAAATTCTCTTCACCATATATAGATTCCTAAATACATTGGATTTCTGCTTACAACTACTTATTAACTATGTGTGTTAATAAATAATTGCACATGTGTATCTAATGAGCTGGACAGAGACTGTATTGTCCAACCAACCAACCAATAAGAAATTTGTCTGTTGTAAGGTCTCCTTCTAATGGCATATGCCTTTGAAACTCCAGTGGTCCTCCCCTGGCTTAGATTACCACTTCAGTTGAGGAGCTCTTGTCCCGGATACCCCTAGATTATGGTGCTCCTCGCAGGAGAGGAAGCAAATTTCAGTATCATTGTTTTTAGTCATGATGAAAATGTGAGTGTCCATGTCAGCTCAACTACTTCTTCACCTCAGTAAAACGGAGCAACGCCCTGAGACATCAAGACACTCCAACTCTTCTTGAAACTGAGAGTCGCCCTCAGCGAGAAAAGGACATTACCTCAGAGTTACAGGAGTAGACCATATTGTTGACTGTGGGCCACTCCAGTGCTCACTGATGGTTAAGGGATTGAAAACATAAATAAAATCACATCCTCTGTACAGAGCGGAGATGAGACCCTGGTGTTGCCGAGGATGTCCGGGAACACCAGAAAAGAGGATTAGAGACTGACCTGGAGGGGTTGAATTTGTTCAGAGAACAAGCTAAACAATGGGCAGAGAACGATGAGATAGCTTTTTTTTCCTGGTAATAAACGGACCCTGCAACTTGTTCTCCCGCTGTTCCCCCACAGAATGCTTTGTAAAATAGTAAATTGTGCAATCCCACACCCTCAAAACAACCTAAAATGTTTCACACTTGTATTGTTTCTAGCAGCCTTTTGAATAACAAATACAAGCCATCTATTCCGTATCTTTATTTGTCTCCTTTACCAAAAGATCACAAGATTTAGGCTGCATGTTTTTTTATTCCTCTTCTTGCATATAAATAGGACTCGAAGCTGTGAGTGATCTTTATTCAAAATCACCCCCTGCGTTCACCATCCTGCCATCATGCTGGTTGGATACCGGCCATGCAGCTTCACACAGCTTCTCCTTAACGAATCCTGCAGTCAGGATAACGGTTTCAGGACAAAACGGTCTCAGGACAAAGCTCTCCACCCTGCCCCCTCTGTTTATGGAGCACATTACTCATCCTCTCCTCCTCTGTGCCCGTTCAAAGATAATAAAACCATTAGTCAGCAGTCCACCTGAGCAAAGCGAGGTCAGACCTCTCCTGTTCATCTGCTGCTGCCTGCGCTATAGACGAGCATTAAAGTCATCGTTACAAAACATAAAGTTGAATATTGTGATTCTTTTTTTTTTTTTTTTCATTTTTCTATACCGAGACACCCACAGGGACGGAAATGGCCATAAAATATGAGTTATTTTGTTTTACGCCAGCAATTTTCTCCAGTGTTTTGCCCTGCAGGAAAAAACTGAAAAGTGCACTTGTTCAGTGAGTCTGGAGTCGTTTTCTTATGTCGAATATTTGATTAAAAACGATCCGTGTTGACATGCCAGTTTCCGATTGTTGTTTTTTAATCTTTAAAATGAGGGCTGCTGATTATCTATCCGAAGCTTTAAATAAATGAATCCACAGGAATAAATTAACTCCAGTTTATGTGACGGGTTCCTATACAGCCGTCATCAAAAGAGTTAGAAACCAGCGTAAAAACCACCAGACCCAGTTACATTGTTTAACTGGCTATTGATTCTCGGGCCGTCTGTTTGCAGCTTCCTCTCGCTCACAGAGCAGCTTGTAAAGTTTCCTTTGAATAAAAAAAACTCAGCTCTTAATAATCTGTGTTGTAGCCGCGACGTTCCGCCAGCTTGTTTGAGTAAACCTCGGAGCAGCAGATAAATCTCTGCCTGCTCTCCGGCAGCCTTGGATTTTTATTGCTTCCCTCTCCTTTGTCTGCCTGATGGATTATAGCCGAGGAGTTATGCACACTTGATTTATAAATCTTGATCAGGTGCTCTTAAGCATCATGAATCATTATCTGTGGAGTGGCCGTGGGGATGAGAATCACTGTTTCAGAACAATTTTCAATATTTAGCACGTTCCCATTGCTCCGGTTATTAACACAACATAAATCAGGCGGAAGTATAACTGCAGACGTTTTGAGGTTTGGCTAGCCTTGGCAGCGGCTCTCCGACTATGTTTGCAGCTAAATGGATCACTCTGTGGGACTGACATCTGTATTTGAACTGGCCTGCAGCCCAGCACCGTGCATCTGCACGCCGTTTATAACTCTCCCACGTCTCCATCCTGGAATTAAAGACAAAGTGCCAGTGTATCAATAGCTGCTTCAGCAAAAACCAACATCTGTCTTTCCCAGTTGCCTCTGCAGTCGCTCTTCCTGGAGGGGCTGTGTGCCGGGGTTATTTATCCTGGCGTGTGGATCGTGTTCACATCCCCGCTTCGCTGTTATCCCACAGATAAAACTCTGTTTTCCCGTGCCGAGGTCTAATCCAGACACCCAGGGTTGTTTTTAAAGCAAGAAACACGCGAGAGCTTTGCCGCTTTCTTGTTGGGATGTTTGTTGAACTTTCTGCAATCCCGCAGTCGGCCCAGATAGAGTTTCCACAAAGACAGACGGGGGAGAGCGGGGTAAACGGAGTAAACCGCTCTGCTGAAAGGTTTTTGAGCCCGAGTGGTTCTGCTGTGGTTAACAAGTGAGCCTAAGAGATCTGGGCTCACTTTCCTGGCTTACTGCGAAGAAAAATAAAGGCAGCAGGAGGTTTTATTTTAGATCCAAAGGCAGCTCCTGTAAAACTAAACATAACTTTGAGCATCTACGGAATAAGGTGGGGATTTATTTTAAAACTCTCAGCATGATGTTGTGATCATTGACAGTAGCTGAACCTGAACTTGTTCTGCAAAAAAAAAAAAAAAAATCTAACATTTTTCTGTTAAAAAAAAAAAGCAAAGGTAAGTCAAAATGCTTTTGTGCAGAACTCCACACTAAATCAGGCATAACATTATGACCACCTGGCTGATTGTGTGTTTGGTTCCCCTTTATTGCCAAAATAGCTTTGACCTGTTGAGGTATGTACAACACTGTATTCACCAGCAAGAAGGAAATCTAGATCATGAAACATAAGATGAGACTGGGATAAAGACACATGAGTAGAAATTTAGATTTCAAGCTAATATTAATGTCGAAGGTGAGGATGTTTAGGTTCAATCATCAATTTCTGCTATTTGAATTAAAGATAGGAGTAATGGTAAACGACTACAAAGAAGGGAATCTTAACGACATTTTTCGCTTCTATAAAGCTCATATTGGTTTAAGGGAAGGAGCAAAATAATTAAGAAGGCGCACAAGAGGAGGTGGAAAAACAACTATGAAAGAGGAGGGCATTAGACGGAAATCTATACATCCTCTTTTTGTGAAAGCTTCAAGTTTTCTATCTTTACTTTAAAATCTAAATGCACAAAAAAGTGGTGCATCTTTAAAAAAACTACATATTTTCTTTATAAGATATTTGTCCAAAATTATAGCTTTTGTCCTTTTTCAAAACCTGTTGTGACGAGTTTTATTTAGCTGAACTGAGGGGAAAAAAATGACTCTTTGGATTGGAGAGCTTGTAAACCCCTGGTCTAGGTGAACCACATCTTTGCTCTCACTCCAGTATTCAACAGCAATATTGTAGTTCCATGTTTTACTAATTTCATGCAGCCCTAATTCACATATATGACAGGATCCTTGGTTTCCTGAGCCGGATATTGCCCACGTGCGGCTGGCTTCCCCCCCACACACAGTGCATACTGGTGCCGTGTGTTTCTGTAAGCAACTGTCGTGCATTTGTCCTTCCTGAGGATGTAGTACATGTAGTACTGATCGCTGGAGACCAGAGCGCTACACAGGAGCTGCAGTTCTTGAGACACTCTGACACAGTCGTCTGACCATCACAGTATGACCCGTGTTGTCAAACTGGTTATGATGTTATGCCTGATCAGCATCTGTTCCTCTGTGCAAGTTTTAAAAAGCAGTACACAGAGCAATGCCAAAAACACATCAGTGTCGAGAGCACAGACAGCTTTAGATCAATGCACCTCTTTGCCAGATCGTGCATCCAATTTGTCCCCTTGTGATTCAGTGTATATCTGTTTAGTCAGACATCTCTGATGTATTATGGCAAAGGATCATCACCAAAATCGTCAAACAATTTATTTATTTATTCATTTTGTATTACTTTTTAAAGCATTTAACATTCCACACCTTTTCCATCAATACTGATGCCCCTTTGGGTCCTCTGACTCTTATAAGGGATTATCCCCTCCGATGAAATCGAAATAACTCTGAACAGCTTTCTGGGTAGATAACATATCTGGGAAAAAGATCACTGCATTCCCTTACTGGAGACTAGGAGTAAAGTGGAGTAAATAACTCAAACCATTCTTTGTCAAAGTGGGCATTACATGTTTGGTATGAAACACCCCATCATATATGCCTCCTTTTCTTAATAGTCTGGCTTTGGAACTGATGAAGGAGAGTAATGGCCAACATCCACAAAGACAAATGTCAGTCTCATCCCAAACAGTGTCTGTTTGGAAAAATCCCAGTTTCTTAGTCAAACACAGTGACCATAAAGCCAGACATCGTTATGTCGCTCGTCAATAGAGGAGCTACCTGGATATAGCCATTAGCAGCTCTTAGCTAACTTGAGACAGTCTCACCTGGAGGTAACCAGTGTGTAAAAGACAAGCAAACAAAAACCAGGTCAAGTGCAAACTTACAAAAATCTAAAAATCTTAACCGATCAAACTCTTTCTTTCTCTAAAAGGACACACACACAGCTGTGGGATTAGCTCCAACCCAGGCTGTTGATTTCATTTAATTTTAATTTTAATTTGGCTCAAAAGAGCCAAATAAATAAACCACAATTTTATGATATCTCTGAACTTATCTCCATCTGTGCAGTTTCCACACAGCTAGCAAACCACATCAGTGGGAACGTCTCCGTCCAGCTGATTCAGTCTGTCCACGTGTCTCTGTACAAATCTCTCAGATGTCCCACATTCCTCCGTCTGTATACCCAATCCCATTCCCCACAGTGAAAAGCAATAACGCCGCCAGCAGATCAGAGCATGCGGTCGGTAAATATTATGTCAGCTCCTCTCTGGTCCTTGAACTGCTCTGTAGACCTTCAGCCGTTTATTTTCTGAACCTGTGTTGATCTTTGAAATGCTCCCCCTGCTCGGCTCGTCCCTCCTATTGGGTTGGGAGATATTTTAAGAGCCGAATGCTGTGTGGGCGAGGGGTGTCCATCAGGATCACAGACGCAGGCAGCGTGGACGCGTCATGATCCTGATGTTTAAGGAAACAGCAGGTTTAGCTTCTGCGGCACCTTCTAGTTTCAAAATTAAGTTTTTGATCTCATCTTAACTTATTGTAGCACATCTGCAGATTCATTAAAAAAAAAAAAACGCCTAATAGGAGGAGTTTGATGTTTGACTACATAGAAAATATCTTCAGTGACATCAGGAATTATTGCATGTCTTAGAAAAAATTGGATGTTATTAACAGGAAGATCCCGCTGAGCTTTGGAAACGTTGAGACTGTAAAGGAAACCGAAAGCTGTTTCCTTTCAGAATGGTGACACCAGTATCAAAACCTAACCTGCAGACAAACGAACGGTACTCTATGTGTCTTCTTTAGTTCATACACAGAGCAGATGTCCCTCGTTGACATTGGAAAGACATGAGAGACAAGTCCACAGTTCGGTGTGCGTGTGTGACTGGCAGCAGGTGAATTATAGATCTGAGCTGCTGCTGCTTCCATTCAGAACATCTTCCTGTCAGAGCTGCACACAGCCTGTTCAGCTGCTAGTCTGAAGAGGATTTATCGTATTCGCAGATTAAAAAAAAGTTCTCAGTTCCAGTCCAGCAGCATAGTCGGGGTTTCTGGTAATGAGTTTAGTTCTGCTCGCTTTCTTTCAGGTGTCAGTCCATTTTCCACCTGCTGATCAGTAAATCGGAATACTGAAATGAGAAGGAGCCATGAGCATGCAGGCTGTCTTCGTGAGGGGGTGTAGCTCTTGCAATGATTAGTTTTGCTTCTTTTGTGTTCAAAATATACATTAAAAAATGACCTTTAATCTGTAAGGTTTTTGTTGTACTTGCACAAAGTTTGGTTGTTGCAGATCATTTCCTTAATTTGGATGAAATGAGTATAATACAAATCATTCAATGGTTTGTATACTGTGACCTTCTCCTGCATTGTTTACATTTCAATTGTTTTTATAGTGTATTTTAAATCTATGTTTACTTTTAAATCTCTGCTGCACCTAAAGCTGTAATCTAACTTTTACTGCAATTTACAAAGCTGTATGCAACGAAATTTCGTTCTGTACGCACTCTGTGCATACAAAATGACAAATGAAGTTGTCTAAGTCTAAGTCTAAAAGGAGTAATGGTCCACAGATGCAAATTTTCCTCTAAAATAAAACACACACACAAATTAGAAGCAAAACGGCGAATGGAGTGTAATAATATCATGATCCGCAGACTTTTGCGTTTTTGGTCCAAATGCACCACACTTGGTGCATTTGGAATTAGCCTATAGCTTTTGATTTGGTAAGATCAGTTGTGTCCTGTTTGGTTCACTCTGCGTTTATTAGTCACCTTCCTTCAGTGTCCTGCTGCTAAGATCCTGCCCACCTGCTCTCCATTACTCTCATTAGTCTCACTCGCTTCTCCTGTCATTTACCCTCCTTCCCAGTAGTTATAAGCCGGTTAATTCCCTCATCCCCTCGCCAGATTGTTCCGTTCACCCTTGCCAGTTTCCCCGTGCCTGTTTTCACCAGCCTGTGTTTTCCATGGTCCTTGCGTGCCAGTTTATTCTCTCTGTAACTCTTTGTTGAATAAATTATCAGCTGCGGCATGAAACACCTCTGTGCTAGGTTCCAACGACACCAAATTACAAACAATCAAAGTCAACAGCAGACATGCCGCAGGCCGCTTTAATGCCTCAGCAGTCTGAAGGTTTGAAAGAAAGACCTTGAAAGGGCATGTTTAAGATTTGAAGGTAAACGTTGAAACGTCTTCACACCTGAGGGTGAAAGTCGGTTCTTGGATTTGCAGCTTCAGAGAACGCAGATTCTGTTCCTGACACATCAGAGTTGTATACAGATGCTCACAAAGGAACTCTACAGACAGACAGTCTACTTTCTATACGCTGTAACTTCTCAAACCTGAGTTTAATTCTATTTTACGAAGTTGCTTCTTCTTCTTCTTCTTCCTCATATCACCTTCTGCTTGAAATCAGTCTGTTATGAGCCTGAGAAGCAGTTTTCTCTGGAGGCAGTGGGAGCTGATCATAAAATTAAACAGAGAAACTACAGTAGAGCTGAATAGAAAACTCAACTGTGTGTTTGTTTTTTCTTTATATACTTTTCAGTTTTTTTTTTTTGTTAGCTAGATACAACAACAAAGCCTGCTGGTTTCATTGAATCACAAGCTGGAGGAAAGATGGCGAACTTGATTGAAATTTTTATACAGTAACTAAAACAGAATGCCAGTAAAGACATGAATGAAAAGTCATGTTGGTGAATCAGTAATAATAATAAAAAAATCTTCCATAGGCAGAAATCTTTGAATACTGACCTCCTGCACATGCTAATCCACACAACACGCCTGATCCACGACTTAATACACAAGAACCACACTTGCACAAGCTCAGAACATGTTGCACACTAATCATTCCACCTTAAATGGGACAATTAAAATACACCATATAAAAAACACACATGTAAGAGGACACTTGTGTTCATAGCGAGATGGTTGGTTTAGGTGTGCCCCGTAAAATGTATCTGTGGCCATGCCTTTGGGTTTTTTTTAGACGGAGTCCAGGGTGTGTGGAGGCCAAGCAATAGCTGAGCTGGAAAGTGAAGGGCTGCATCTACCCCTTCATCTACGTTCCAAACCTCACCCATGATCATGACATATGGACCATAAACACAAGGACAAGATTCTGAAAACAAGCAGTTGAAATTAGATTCTTCTGTTCTGCAGTCAGGAGCTCCATCATCCTGTGGGAGCGTGAAATACACACTGAGCTATATTATACACTGGAGTGCTGATTTTGCCGAAAAACTGAAGTCACTGGCCGCCATCTTGCTACTCCCTACTCTCACAGAATCCCATAGGATATGGTAGCAATAACAAGCAGTTTTCTGGCTGTGTGAAAACGTTTTATAGCTAATTCTACAGTCAGTGGATGTACTAACACTATCAACTACTAGAAAATTAGGTGCTGAAATATTTTACATGTTATTCAAATAAAATATACACACACACACACACACACACACACACACATATATATATATATATATATATATATATATATATATATATATATATATATATATATATGTGTGTGTGTGTGTATGTGTATATATGTGTATATGTATATATGTACATATACACATATATATGTATATATGTATACATATATGTAAATATATGTTTTTGTATATTGTTATTTTATGTTATTCATATATTCATAAATGTTATATATATAAATAAAATGCAAAATATTTCAGCACATGACTTTCTCAGTACTTGATAGTTTTAGAAAATAACATAAAAGTATATGGCATTTGACATTTTAAAAGTTTTAAGCCCCCCCTGAACATGAAAAAATTGTCATTATTCGATGCTGTAGCGCACATATTCCCTAGTTACTGGGAGAAAATAGGGAGTACCAATATGGCGGCTGGTGACTTCAAAGCGACTCGCTCTAACAGCGGGCTATTAGCACTCCAGTGTATAATATAGCTCAGTGGAAATACAGCTGCTGCTGCTGCTCATCTACATTGACCGAAATCAGCTGAGATGGTTGGTCTCATCAGACTAGAAATTTCCCAGTGCAGGTTTTCCTAAAAGATCCTACATGGAGGATGGATTTATGGGTTTTCATGAACGGATGGCTTGATTAACTAGTGATAAAGACGGGAGAAACTGCTGACTGAGAATGACCTTTAAGATGATCTTCATTTTCACCACATTTATTTCTTCAGGAGCTGCTGGTAATCCTGTCATAAAATCATTATATTCAACACCCATAAATTACCCACATAACTCTAGATAATATGACATAAAAGACCTATTTGGATCAGCATTACCCACAAACGTTTTTACTTCTTCCCTTTTTTTCAAGCGATGTTGTCAAAAAGGTGGATCTTAAAAAAAACACAAGCTTTGTGTTCCCTTTCGTAGATCTGTAGAGTATCAGTAAAGTAAATCTTTCTGCAAAAGAAATTGCAAAGTGATGGGCAAAGAAAAAAAACTCTTTCTCTGAGTTTTCCTCACAGTTTCAGTTGGGATTTTTCTCATCTCAACCAAAGCAGAGAGCTGAAGTTAATGAATGTGTCATGTTTCTGTTCTCTTGTTATTCTGTCTTCGGTCTGACTTCCCATCACACCTGCTGCCTCTAAACCTGTAGTACAACTAGCTGCAGCCTGTTTCTCGTTATCGTCCCTGGGTAGAAATACTTCCTGGTTTCGTTCATTCCCTGCAATTGTTTGTTCATGTGTGTTTGACTGGTTAAAAAAAGAAAGTGCTTTATATCTGGGCTCATATGCTGCTTTGATAGCCTCCCCGATGATTTAACAGAACGTGAAGTTCAGCTGCATTGCTGTAGCATGATTCTTGTGAGCTGTGTATACTGAATAACACTTCTAAAAAAGTCAGGAGTTCAGCTGCTGTGTTGCACACCTAAAGGACTGCAGCGAGAAATCAACGGCTGCTATAGACCAAAATGAGATGAACTATAGATATATATATATTATGTGGAAACTTCTGCCTCATCACCTGTCTTAATACTAGTAAACCTGTACAATCTATTTGAAAATCTGTCCAGTTCAGATCGCAGTTGGGCCTATTGTGAACCTCTGATGACTCCTGCTCCTTTTTTTTTTCCTCTCTGCATTTGAAGATTTCCCCCTTGGTGATGTTTTTTACTTTGGTACTATAGATGTATTTTCTGTTCTGAGTTGCTGTCTTTATTTCTCTGTAGAGCTCAGTTCCTAATTTATTTAAAAAAAATCTACTTCCTTTAAGGGGCCAAGTCACCTACAATGATCATAGAATGACACACAAAAAAACATATATCTATCTTAAAATGAAAATAGCATCACAGAGATGCTGCAGATTTGTCGGCTGGGCATCCATGATGCGAATCTCCCGTTCCACCACATCCCAAAGGTGCTCTATTAGATTGTGATTTGGTGATTGAGGAGGCCGTTTGTGTACAGTGAACTCATTGTCATGTTCAAGAAAGAAGTCTGAGATGATTTGTGCTTTATGACATGGTGCGTTATCTTAAAGTAACGATCAGAAGATGGGTACACTGTGGTCATAAAGGGATGGAGATGGTCAGCAACGATGCTCAATTGGTACTAAGGGGCCCAAAGTGTGCCAAGAAAATATCTCCCACACCATGAGGCAGCATTTTCCAATGTTCTATTGTCCAATTTTGGCGAGCCTGTGTGGATTGTAGCCTCGGTTTCCTGTTCTTAGCTGACAGGTGTGGCACCCGATGTGGTCTTCTGCTGCTTTAGCCCATCTGCCTCAAGGTTTGACGTGTTGTTCAGAGATGCGTTTCTGCATGCCTTGCTTGTAACGAGTGTTTATTTGAGTTACTGTTGCCTTTCTATTAGCTCGAACCAGTCTGGCCATTCTCCTCTGACCTCTGGCATCAACACGGCACATGCGCCCACAGAGCTGCCGCTCACTGGATACTCTCTCTTTTTCAGACCATCCTCTGTAAACCCTTGAAAAGGTTGTGTGTGAAAATCCCAGTAGTTCAGCAGTTTCTGAAATACTCAGACTCACATGTCTGGTACCAACAACCATAGCAAGTTTAAAGTCACTTAAATCACCTTTTTTTCCCCCCATGCTGATGCTCTGTTTGGACTGCAACAGATTGTCTTGACCACGTCTACATGCCTAAATGCATTGAGTTGCTGCCATGTGATTGGCTTATTAGAAATTTGCATTAATGAGCAAGTTGGGCAGGTGTACCTAATAAAATGGCCGGTGAGTCCATGTTTTATCTTTAAATTTTATCCGGTATGTTAGTGATAGTTTTACTCTTCGAACTTCCAGCGGAGTCTCACCAGTCATTAATGGGATCTGTTTTCACTGCTTCTGTAGGCACATATAATGCCCCACACTGTAATATGTCTGCCTTACGTAACGTTGATTTAGCTGCGGCTCCATTTACAACGCAGCCTTAATCCAATATGCTAATCTCATGAGTGCCTTATATATGTTTAATAATGACTGTTTATCTGCCCCCCAATTGCTTCTAGCCACAGCTTCCGAAAGATTTATGACTTTTTACATTTTGTTTCTAAATATTTCATATGAGTTTTCCATAAGTGTGCGCCAGTGGAAGGAAAAAGTGTGGTATAACAAAGTGCGGAAGCAACATAGAGAGCTGCAAGCTTAAAGACACTTAGAGGCAAAGCCTACACAAAGCTTTAGGGAAGATTCAAAAGGCACAAACTGCGGGTGGACTCAGTTCTTCAAGAGACGCTGCACAAAGATACATCCAGGACATGAGCTACAAATGTTAATAAGAAAACAGGACTATTGCTTGGTGGTCCAAATTTATCTTTTCAAATAAAAGTAAGTTTAGCATTTTGTTTTAAATGCCATTTTTTAACACAAAATCCTCACAATGTCCAAAGAAGATGACTGTTACGGAAATTGGTCCCTCCAAATTGCTCTTGTGAGTGTGTGTGCATTGTTTGTCCTGTGTGTTTCTGCGTTGCTCCGTGATGGACTGGCGACCTATCTAGGGTGTACCCGCCTCTCGCCCAATGACCGCTGGAGATAGGCATCAACCCCCCCACCCCCACCCCTGTGACCCTGCACGTATAAGCTGGTATAGATAATGGATGGATGTATGATTTCTTTCGTCTTTGATGTTTATGAAAAGACCCAGTTCTGTTTTCTAACAGTCAGCCCCTCAAACCAATCTCTCTTTCTGACATTATTTGCTGCTCCCGATAATTTAAGGTCTTCCTCTGACTGCACACATCGATTTTTCCAGACAGGCAGCGCCTCTTAATGTTCATACTGAAAATCAAAATGTGCTTTTTCATTTAAGCCCATGACAGAACCAAACAAACCTTCGGTGATCCATCAGCAGATTGGCTCATAGCTCCATAACACGCTGAGGTTGTGTATGGAAACATCTGGACAACCACATGTTCTCTAACTTAAAAAAAAAAGGGGACGAGGTTTACAGGGACAAATCTGAACGCTTGAGCATGTATAAGGTCTTTAACCATGATGGGCCAAAAACAATAGGAACACATATTGATAAATGAACTGTGAGATCATCCTGCTGCCTTCATGTTGTTGTAATGATTTATTTTCAGGAATATTGAACTCTTTAATTGAACCATAGCTATTTCTTGGGGTAGTTTTGAGTTTTCCATCTCTGCACCGCAGTTTTGTCAAATTTGAGTTGGAACCTGCACCTTTTTTTTAAAAACACTTTGACAAGTGACCTCAAAGAATCAAGCAGTGCCAAAGAGGGAGTTAAGGTACTGGAGAGACCCCCTTCTCCAAAGAACAGGTGAAGAGTAGGTGTCAGGGAGGAGCAGAAAATGTTTGGACAATTCCACTTGATAAAACAAAAACGTGGATGACAAAGAGACGTTGTTCAATGAAGTCCATCCATCCATCCGTCCGTCCATACGCCTATCTGTTTGTCATCCAGACAGAGAAGTAGGGTAAAGTAGAAGGGTGTTTGTGAAAAACAGCTGAAGCAACTGAGCATCTGAGCATCATCTTTTTTTCCAGCTAAAAGCCTTTTTTCCATATATATATATATATATATATATATAATTTTCTTTCTTTTTTATTGCTGCATATTTATCCACACATTTACTCTAAGGAGGCTAGTTCTGCAGTCAGAAAACTAAAATCTAATGTTTAGCATAGATATTCTTCACTCCCTGTGAACATATAAGGAAGAAATCCCAGCTTCGCTTGTAATTCCCTTTAGAGCACCATTTAGTCCCTGATGCAGTTACAGACAGATGGCTGACGTTGGCTCTGTTCACTTTATACCACCAAACGTTCCAGCTGTTCTGGCACTGAATGTTGTTGGAACAGCTGTGTTGCAGTGTTCCTGTCAGTCAACAGCAGTTTGGCTGCAGAACGGCATCATTTACACTCCCAGCATGCTTTTTAAATGTCCCGGCGGGTCGATAGAGACGCAAGCTATGTTATGAGTAGGAGGTCAGAGCAAGGAGGTTTTATTCTGTTTTTTTTTTTTTTTGAGCTCAGATGTTTCATGATTGGTTTAGGCATGTAAAAAGAAGCCAACGAGGCACTGACTGATGGTAGGAAGAACACCAGGTACTCTGTTTAACGCATCAGAAACATATTGGTTTGTTCTAAAGGTAAATCACATCATAACGGGGGGAGGCCTCAAGATGAAAGTAACTAGCTCTAAGAGGATTTCCCAGTTTAGATCATGTGACGATTAGCTATCCTGGGAGGATCTAGAACAGAATGAATGTTGGTTATAATTTAAGATTTTGATCTGTTTGATTTGTTAAGAGGTGTTTAAGAGAGGCCGATACCAAAAATGCCAGATTCTTAGCGTTTTCAGTGTGGTGTTACTGTTTCACCGTGCCGTGTCTAAGGTCTTTCTTTGCAATGTCTCTTTGCTCTTGTTACTCTTCTTACTCTTACCTGAGTGTGTTCTGCCCCCCAAACCGTAACCACATGGCCTACCTTTTCTCCTCAGTGACCAGTCAGACCTCCTTCAGGAACCCAGACATCCAGCAACATTTTGGTTCAGTTTCAATAAACCTGTTAAACTGATATTCTGAGTCTATAACTGCTGCCAGCTCTAGAGTCGGTCATTGCACAGTAAAGACAATTACAGCTAAATTAATTCAGGCTGTTTAACTTAAATTGGGCTATATTTCTTAAATTAGGAACACAGCAAACATGTGATATAAGTGGTCTGGTCAGATGATGACAGCATGTTTTTGACCTGCATGTATGATGGAAAACGGCACATCATCCTGAACACACTATACTCACAATGGAACCTGGTGGTGGCAAGCAATCAAGCTTTGGGGATACTTTTCTCTGGTAGGGATGTGGAAGTTAGAGCTGATGAGAAGCTGAATGGAGCTAAATAAAGAATCAGCCTGGAAAAAAAAACCTGTTCAAGGCTGCAAAAGACTTGTGACTGAGCACGGCAACAACCCTAAAGAAACAGCAAGTGAAGTCAGTATGGAGGATATGCAACAAATCTGAATGTTCAGTAGATAGAAATCCTTTTTTTAAATCACACTTCAGCAAGTTATGAGTGTGGGAAATTCTATTGACTTGCAAAAAGAAAATTATGTAAAGCTAACTGTTGCAACTCAAGCTGTGTGCTCCTATTAAAATAACTCAGATTTTAGAGTTTCTGTTGATAGAAAATCATTCTTTATTTCCTCTTTGCATCCTGGCTCATGTTTAATCAGAGAACATTGCGTGTTGAACAAAGTCAGCGATGTTTCCTCTGACTGATGTCCTCTCTCTCTCTGTGATGGCTGTCAGCTATAATAGACTCGGTTTAAATGACACTGTGCAAGCAGAAGAAAACAACATTATGCCAGATAATTGATGGAACGTCCTTGTCACTTTGATTTAGACATGGCTAATTGCATACCTGCCCTGATGGGCATATGGCTCATAATGCCCATAAAATTACTTCTCACAAGCGACATGTTGGATGAAGAGTGAGGCTCTGAGTCGGTATATTCTCTGCTGCTTCGCTGCGGCATGGTATAAACTGGAATAATAGAGGACTCAATTACCTGCAGGATCTGAACAAGGGACTTTTAAATTAGTCTGATTAAACAGAAAACTCTTGTTGCCGTCATGAGCCGAAGACAATCTGTTACGTGTAACAACTGCTGATCTGAAGTTCACAAGCTTCTAAAAAGACATTCTCACATAGTGCATTAAGAAAATATTTCCTACTCTAAAAGACTTGAAGCTGTAGTTCTTGCACACAGGCAGCAACTACAGCCTGAAGTCTTTTTGAGTAGGATACTCATCTACTTTTGGTATATTCTCCTAGGGCTGGACGATATAGAAAAAAAGCATATTGATAAAATATAAATCATAGTGATCGATATTGATAATTATCAACAAATTCAAAACATATTTTAAGTGCAGCTCTGACCGTTTCATGCCATTGCTTAGCGATCTACTCTTAGATACAGAACACACAAACACTGAATGCACACTCAACCAATCTTTTTAACCAAACAAGTTTTTAAAAAAGAAAAAAGAATGTGTGCTCTCTGAACTCTTTGAAGTGGGCGGAGCTTAGTTGCTGGGTCTGCGTTGTAATTTGGTTGGGAGGATGTAATGACTGTAATATTAACCTACATGGCTAGAATGAAGAAGGAAGGAAAACAGTTATTTTATTGAACTTTTATTGACCCTTTTTTCTCTATCATCGATACACGTCCATTGATCGATATATATTGTTATTGAATTATCGTCCAGCCCTATATTCTTCCATTCTTCTCTGCAGATCTTCTACAGCTCAATCAGGTAAGTAGATGGCCATTTGTTTTAAGATTTACAGTTGTACTGAAGTCTGGGCTCAGCCTGTGCCAGTAGTGAATATTCACTCCTTTGTCTTTGTGTTACCTTAGTCTGAGGTCCAAAGCACTTTGAAGGAAGTTTTCTTTAAGAATTTCTACGGTTGATGGCATCTCATCATGTTTGTGGACTAGTTGCATAATTCCTGCCATGTGCAATTTGATGATGCCTACCAGACCTTATATAGAAATATCATGGAGAAAGTTATATTTGTACTGTATTATACTATATTTATACTACTTAATTCACTTTTACACAGATATGGCACGTATGCTGACGTTAGCGGTACCAGTGGTCCGCATTAATGTCAATTAACAGTGGCTAGCATGCCACTAGGTATGTGTTAATTTGGGTTATTTATTTTGCATTTATTTGCGCGCTTATTTAACTAGCATTTGCAATTATGTCAAGAATGCATGTTCCATGTTGAGATTTAATAAAATATATTTATGCCTTTAGTTATTTGTTATTTTTTATCCCCCTGGTATCGAGAATAGTATCCAATATATTCTTGGGATCAATATCGAGTCTGAAATTTTAGTATTGTGACAACTAAAAATTATTAAGATTTTTTTCTCTTAATAATAAACTTGCCAAACAAGTGTTTTGCTCTTTGTCACTGTGGGCTTGTTGGTGTTGAATTTGGAGAGAAATGTACTGAATTTTTATTGTGTTTTTTCTAGTCATACTAACCAACGACTTGTATGATTGGTAGATAACTTGGCATTAAGTGCAGGAGGAAGCTGGAATTGAACCAACGGCTTTTGGATTGCAAGAGGACTACACTCCCTCCAAGCCACAGTCACCCCATGGATCTATTTTGGAGTAAAGAACCGGCAACAGAACGTGGAACAAGTGATGCATTGTGAATACTTGTCTTATGTAGAATGGAGGCATTCTGCATAATTTGCAGATATTTCTTTGAAGCATTTTCTCATTTTACTTTCAGTTTTCCTTCCAACTCCAGCACTGGAAATGGGAATTAGTGACAGCAGCCCCAAGTGTTTTTCTCAATAGCTCTCAAGAAAGAGGCTAGATTGTGAGTTGTTTTTTTTCTAATCCACAAAGGGTCAGAATTATTCATGGAGATTGAGTTACTGCTGATGTCTTTCCATCTTGGCAATTTCTTAACACATACATAGTGCATGCTCCAGAGAAATAAACTGCCAAAACCACTGCTTTATAGTTAGAAAACATCAACATTACTTGTTTTTAAAGACACCCTCAATTACATGAGCTGAGCTACTTCATTCAGCAATAAAAGAGCTGCCACTGTTACTCCATCACCTCCTTCTTTTTCATGAATCATCTTGTTTCTGTTTGTCTTCACAAAGAAGAAGGGGTAAGTATTGGAGTCTGCAGCACTGCTGATAAAGCTGTGAAAGCTTTTTCTGGAGAAAAGTCTATTAGAAGAACAATGACAATGTTTCACTGTAGTAACTGTAAATCTTCCCTGACAGAAAACTGGGCGCACACTGGACCTTGTGTAACCAAACTGTTGTTGTTGTTGTTGTTGTGAGGTTTAAAACTTGTCTTATCAGAGCCTGTTTCTGAGTTCCGGTTATTCGAAAGCAGAAATGTTCATTGAGAAAGAAAAAGATGAAGAACAAGTCTGCAAAGCAGGTTTCTGCTTCTGTTTGATGGACATCTTCAATAATGATCACACATGATCAGCAACATTTAAATGTTTAATCTTTGGGATTAAGTGATACAAAACAGTTCCGTGCCAGTTGGACATTTAAGACCCAGTTCCACCGCTCGGCTCCGCCCACTTTTGAGTGTTTCAGGAGCAGTTTATTTCAGGGCCAACAGGGGTTTCTCTGGCCCTACTCAACAGCAGGGTCAAACCGAGTGGACTTGAGTGGAGTTTTGATTGAACACTCAGCTATTTAGTGACTGAGGGGGATCTCTTTCTCTCTCTGTCTCTCTGTCTCTCTGTCTCTCTGTCTCTCTCTCTCTCTCTCTGTATGTGTGCAAAGAGGAGCTGTGCCTTATTGTATCATTAGTTTAAACTGATATTTATCACAGTGGATTATTTTATCATCAAAAATTATCCAAGACACTCTTTCATATACAATTATACAAACATTTATTTTCCTTGATTTACGTTTTTTATGGATAACAATTTATTTTTTTATTGCTTACCATTTCTAGCTGATCTCTAAAGTGTTAATGACGCAAACCAGACGTCTTCTCCGCTCAGTTAAACTGAGTGGAGGTGAGACGAACTGAGTCAGCCAGTAAAATTAGGCTTTACGTTTGATTGAGCTTAATCCCATCTCCATATTCTGACTGGCTTGTTCACATGACGCTTTTTTTTTGTTCCGATTGGCCTTTTATTCCCCGATTACTCTTGCCCATGTAAACGTAGCTACAGTGTGTAGGTGTTCAAACAGCTTTTGTTTTATTTTTTCTTGCAGATCATTTTGTTGAAAACTTTTTATTCATCTTTATTGTTTAAATAAAATAAAGAAGGAAAGAGAAAGTTAGGTTTCTGTTCTCTGTGCCGTGTCACCGCTCTGACGCCCTGCAGGTGTAATTGCCTCTTGCCACAGAAAAATATTGTGCTTGCGATCCTTTCCTCATTATGTTGTTCCATCACAGCAGAAACACTGTGTAATCCAGTTTGTCATGGCACAGATGCCATCATTTACATTACAGAGGACAGAGAAGTGTCAATGCAGAGGAGGTGAACAGAACTGCTGTGCTTTCTGTTAACACAACACCGTCCACACAACTCTCCCAGCGGCAGTGGTCATCATAAAACAGAAATGTGTTGGCAGCAAAAACAATCCTGTAAAACTGTTCAATTTCTGTCCTCTGAATGAAACTCTTCATTGCTGCAGTTTGTCATTAGTTTTCAGGACAGATTTGTAACGGGTAGGATCAGTTTTAGGTTTTCTCTTCAGACACTGGTATAAATAAAACACTTTTTTTTATTAGATGGAGAAAAGCATTGATTCTCTATTGGTCGCTTTACAAGTTTGAATTTAAAAGGGGTTGTCTGCATCTTGCCAAATGATAACCAGAAACTTCACAATTTTATTTTGAAAATAAAATGTAAAAAGCAAATTTGTATTTAGTCCACTTGACTTAGATGATCCTAAATAAACTCCAGTGAAACTCATTGCCTTTAGAAGTCTTTTAATTAGTAAATAGCCCACCTGTTTATCATTTGATCTCAGTATAAAGCTGTTCAGTGAGGGTCTGTTTCAGAGGCGTGTCAGAGAAAATTAGTGAACAACTAGTCTATTGTGTAGGCATTTGTGGAGAGGTTCAGAGCAGGATTACGTTATAAAAATAAAATTATCCTTAAACTTTTTACAGAGCTCTGCTCAGTCCATGATTTAAATAACCGCAAACCTTCCAAGGAATGGCTGTTCATCCAAACATGCAGGGTGGACAAGGAGAGTATTTGTCAGAGAGGCAGCCAAGAGCATAGCTGCTCTGGAGGAGCTACAGAGATCCACAACTTGATTAGGAGAATGTGTTGCCAGGGCAACTATTAAGTTGTTCAAGCCAAAATTCTGGCCTGTAAGATGGTGGCAGGAGGAACGACATTCTTAAAATAGAAAAAAGTAATTAGAGGTCCTCTTGTATGTAGGGGACACCACATAGAAACGTGGAAAAGTGGACTATGAAACTTTTTAACCTATAAGCAAAACATTGTGGGACAAACGTAGAGCCAGAATTGCAACAGAATGGCTCAAATCAAAGTATAATAATTAGAATGGCCCAGTCAAAGTCCGGACCTAGATAAAATTAAGAATCTGCTCCAGGACATGAAAAGTGCTAATTACAGGTGATCTCCAAACAATCTGAGTTCAGGCTTTTCAACAAAAATAAATTAAAGTTAAATACAACATTTTGAATGGTGCTGCCAAAACCCAGAAGGGACACAATGAACAAAAAATGCAATATAAACCTCTAACTCAAAACTAGTGAACAAAGCTCCGTTTGTTGAAAAAGTGATTTATTTTCCTGCAATTTCTAGATTTCTACACATCACTTAACGAACAAAAGCAAACAATAATTATCGGGGCCAAAACAACATTAAAATACCCAGATAATTCTTGTGTAAAAAAAAAAGTGCCTAAACTTCTTGGTTGACCTCAAAACCGGAGCAAACTTAAATAAAATGTCAGAGGTCCCCTACCATGTTTCCTATCAAACCCAAAATAACTTCAGCTGGCCAAAACAAACGTCTAACCACAGAATTATTTTCCAACTCAGTGTGCAGGATCAAGTGTTACACAAAACCCAGACAACAGAACCACCATATCACATAAGTCTGTGGGACTAGAGCTCTTATGCTGTCCACTGATGAGGAGGAAGTGACTTCATCTATGTATCAAGGTGTAATAGCCAGGTCTGTCAGTCCTGCAAACAAACAAGAGAGAAAAAGCTCCTTTCTGGAAAGAGACCCTCAATAGG
Organism: Fundulus heteroclitus; assembly: GCF_011125445.2. Lineage (NCBI taxonomy): Eukaryota > Metazoa > Chordata > Actinopteri > Cyprinodontiformes > Fundulidae > Fundulus > Fundulus heteroclitus. Next base: position 218,317 of record NW_023396548.1, on the reverse strand, counting down.
TCAATGGATACAACGGTTGCTTTAGTTGGACATGAACAAAATCTGCAGGGGATGGTGGTGGTTGTTGCTTTCTCAGATAGAAAAAGCTTACCTATGATACGTACATGTTATTACTAGGAGAGACTGACCTTACCATTAGATTTAGATACTGAGCAAAGCGGCGCTCATGTCCTTGCGTCATCACCCTGGAAACGCGTATTCTCTTGCTTGATAAAAAATGTATCTTGCTCAGATGTTTGCCTTATTAAAAATGTATTAAATATAATACTAATCTCTTTTATACTGTTGTTATGGACATAAATTACTTTTTTAAAACCCACACAAGATGCAATCTGTTTGCTTGTGACCTGTTTTCAGTTTCAGATTCATATCTCGTCAGTATCTCAGCTTCTGGCTCTCCTTTCTGTCTCATTAAACCTTATTAAGCTCAAATCATCACCCCGAATCAAGTTTTTGTTCCTGCAGTTAATGATCTGCTCCGATAACAACCTCTCTGAAGTGTTAAAGAAACTAATTCAGAGCCCTGCCGCTTATTGACATCTCTCAGGAGCGCCCCCCCCCCCCATGATTCAGCTGCAGCGTTAAGACCTCCCGTCCCCGCCACATGATATACAACTCGTGAAATGGCACTGTTCAAGTGCAAATACACAACACGGGCATACGCTCGCTCGTACGCTGATAAATTATTTATGAAGGTTCGGCTGTTTTTAAAGCGGTGAGTTCAGCATTGATTCCTCTCAGCAGCGAGTGGATGGAGAGGATTGTTTCAGCAGCAGCTTCTCATTTCAGCTGCGGGAAGAAAACAATTAGATTGAGCCTAGCTTCTTGGAATACACAACACGCTATATATATATATATATATATATATATATATATATATATATATATATATATATATATATATATATATATATATATATATAAATGCTATGGTTAATTAGCTTTATTTTTACCCAGATTGTATGCAGAGGCGCAGAACGCATTTGCCTGAATGTTTGTAGCATCACGACTTCAGACAGTTAATTGGCTTCAGCTCCAAGAGCAGAAAAAGAAAGATGCTACATAAATCAATCCTCAAAGGAAAAGAGGTGACCAAGATAATAGCCTGTGTTGAGTTTATTATCTCACGCATTACTTTGAAAGGTGACTTTCTTTGGTCATGCATGCACACATCAATTATCGTTCGGTTTTCAACATCCCCCAAGGGTTACTTTAAAACGACACCTGTTTTTGTGTGCATTTAAAAGAAAACAACAGGAACACTCACACAATTCTCATAAAAGATTCCTATTTATGTATAAAGTAACCAAGCCTCCTTAAAGTTGTTTTTCTGAAAACAAAATGCTGGATTTCACTGTTTAGTGCTGGAGTTCTGTAATGCTGCACAATTAGTTGACTCATAGTCACAAGAAAGCAGACTTTCATTAAATTGTGGGGTTGTATGTATCAGAAATTAGTAAAAAAAAGAATTTGATCCTTACCAGAACGTGGATTTTTTCGGTCGAATCCCAAGAGTATTAAAACACAACAGATTCCGCTCGGTCATTTCACTAAAGGAAGGCGAAGCTAATATTGAAAAGTCCACCGTATGAAACTTTTAGCAGCAATAACTCTTGTTAAAAACGGTTTAAACTTTTACCTCTGGGTCGGCGCTACAAAGACAGTTTCTTCCCCCAGGCAGTCACACTGATTACCACTTAAAAGTCACAGTGCCCAGCTGCTCTGCTGGGAATCAACACTATGCATATTCGCACAAATTCAACCTTGTCTTCTTTGTGATAAGAAAGAAGACAAATGTCTCTTTATTCCCCACCTAATGTATATACCAAAGTAAAATTCCTTGTGTGCACAGACATAGTTAATAAAGCTTATCCTGATTGTTGTTGTTCTCTGTTAAACTTACTCAGTTTCAATCATAGTTTAGGGATTTTTCCTCTAAACTGCATCAGTAAAATGAGCTTTGAAGAGCTTTGTCTATTCCTGCACAGCTCTCACAAGGTCACACCACAGCATTCCAATCAAGGTATGCTGACTGAGCTTCTAAAACACCTTGATTAATTTCATTTGCAGCCTCTCCATCGTAGATTTCCTCCTGCGTTTGGAACCAATCTCCTTTTGGTCGTCCTCTTTGCGTCAAGCTGTATTTGTCAGACTGATGGGCTCACATTTGACTCTCAAACTCTTTGCCAGACAGAAGAGTTCATGGTTGAATCAAAGGCTGTGAGATGCCCAGAGCAGGTGTAAAACAGCCCCAAACCACCATCCCTCCAACAACATGCTTTTTTGCAGTCCATATAGTACAATGGAATAGAATAGAAATATCCTTTATCGTCCCACTGTGTGGAAATTCAGGTGTACCAGCAGCAAAGTGAAAGGCAAATGGAGCATGAAGATGCACACAAAGAAAACTAATTTATATGAAAAAAGACCTCTGCAGACCTAAGTCTTGCTCCCATGATCAGTTTAGAAAGAATACGCTTTCTCGTTCAGCCCTTCTAAACAAGACATAGGTCACTTTTTTTCCAACTATCCTAAGCTAAAACATTTGACAAGCTAACTGAGGCCAGTGGAGCCTGAAATATATCCCTTGATTTCTTTTTAACCTTTTTTTTGGCAATTTCTCTGAGCTTTGCAGGATCTTACATTGGGGTGAATTTGCTTGGATGTGGCTCTGCTGATCCTAGGTCAGCTCCTTCCTGATCTATGTTTCATATTTAGCATCTTGAATGTCTTGCAGACATCATCTTTATGGATGCATCAAGACGTTCTGCAATCTGAGAGGAGCTCGGAACCATCCTATAATCGCCTGCATCAGGAGTTAGTTGGGGATTTATGATAAATAGGCAATTTATTAAAGAAGATTTAATAATTGACCATTACTTGTTGCACATTCCAATCAACCTCTGCTGTATCAGTAATTTAGCTTTTTCCATGAGGCATGATACATTTAAGCTTTGCTACCTATTTCATTTCAATGCATCTGTAAATTATCTTGTTTCCTGCGTTTCACGTCTGGTAATGGAACGGGCTGAGAGGAATCAGCATATTAAGATGCTGAGGCAGCTCGATTCACTGTTTTCATGTCACTGGAGAGTTCGGTTATTAGGAAGGCTTTAAATCTAATTCATGTCTATTGAGATCAGTGTCACAAATCTCAGTGCGCTGGCTTCCAATAATGATATTCTTAAAAATGCATACATTACTGCCAGCTGTCAACGCAGCCACGCGCTGTTTAATGCATGTCGTATCTCATTTTAAAAGCTCTGATTTAACCAGCTTGCTGTAGTTTGTCCTTTGGGCTCCTTGACAGCGGTGTCATTTAAATAATTTCTCTCTCAGATTTTCACTGTCGAAGCTGCTGAAGTTGACAGCTGATGGCTTAGAGAGACTTCCTGCCTGAGGATGAGGAACAGGGTTATGGTATGCTGACTAAAGGGCACAATTTTTAGAACCCTAAAATGGAATTATTTCTTTTTTTTAGTTTTTATAAAAACATTGATTCATTTTATGTATTAGATTCTTATTAAAGTTTAGATCACATTTAATGAAGTCCATCTTTTCAGCAGTTCTGCAGCTGCTTTGAATGGCGCATAACTTGAATGGACTCTATTTGTACCACCTTTAGCTTTGTTTATCCTTATTTTAAACATCAAAACTCTAGCTTTTGTTTAGAGTTTAAGTTTCCTGAACATTATCATTGTTTTATGTACCTCATTTTTATTTCAAAATTAAAAAGTTAAATAAATAAATAACAATCACAAGCAACTCAATTAAGGCTCAGAATTATAAACCTTTTGCCATTTTTTTAATCTATATTAATTCATACCTTTCATAAAACCTAAACATACCTAAGCAAACCTAACCATAAGACCTGCAAAAATACCTTTTATGGCTGTTGAATATAACAAGATAGCTTCAACTGTGTGATACAGTCATGTCAACTTGAGTCAACATCTCTCAGGGATTTCTTTGTCACCAAGACTTATGGTAGATCCAACTTGGTACTACCAAGATGTAACGGATAAAATGGCTGGTGAGCTAAGTCTTGTCATGTTTGATAGAAGGAGGACCCAAACGCAGACCGTAGTAGTGGCGGAAACATGTTTTTTTTTTTTTTTTTAATGGAAGAAAGAAAAAAACGTACAACACGGGATACATGCAGGGAAAACAAACTTGAGGTAGCAAACAGGAGAAACAACGGCTCAAGTCGAATTCCCTTATAGAGTAAGGACTATTTAGCTAAAGCAGAAGTGCATCAGTGGTCACCATGATAAGTGCTGTCCGAAAAAAACAGTCAGAAAGGAATGAGAAAGGAAAAGCAGCCTGTATGCTGCCTCCTGGAACTATTTTTTTACCTAGGAACACTACCGGTGCTAAGAAGCCTTAAGGTACAATCCGTTGTGTGACATGACGTATCAGCATAGCCCCTTCATGGTAATCAACAAAAATGTCTGTAGAGAAGAGAGTGCGCACTTTGTAACTCATTTTGGGAAGGCTGTAGGCCCGGATTGGACTCCCATCATCCATGTGCGTTACCGTCACGTAGTGGCGTCGGAGTTAAAGGCTGTTCAAAATCAGCACCGCAGTCCGAGGCTCCTTTCCTCCAAAAAATAAAAGTTCTTACAGCTGACCCTATGAAAGGTCAAGGGATAGGAGCAAGGAGCAGGAGCTAGAAGCTATTATTAAGGGTATTCAGATGGAGCCAACTTTGAGGTGAAGCCAGACTGGTTAATGCTGAGGAGGAGAAGGGGGAGAGAAAGCAGGACGAGAAAAAAGAGGCAGTAAGATGATTATGAAACATAGGTGAGAGTAATGAAGGTAAAGAGCTGAGTTAGAGGGAGAGTGATAGAGAGAGCAGAGAGGGGGGAAACACATAAATCTAACAGAAACTAGTTACAAAAGGAAGTAACAAAATCTACTAACTAATAAAACAAATACTAAAAGGTGAAAAAGCTCAAGAATGCATGATCCCAGGAGCTAAAATAGTAAATCCTAAAACAGCCTACTTTAATGGATCATGGGTATGTGTATGAAAGGAGCTTCTGACCCTCGCACCATCCTTGTTCACAAGCAAGGATGAGGCGAGGGTCAAAACTGTGGACAGCTGCGTGAGCAGATTGTCCAACAGTTCAAGAATAACATTTCTCATTCTACAATTGCAAGTCATTTAGGGATTTCATCATCTCAAGTCCATATATCATTTAAAAAATTCGGAGTATCTGCAGATATGTCTGCATGTAAGTGGCAGGGCTAAAAAATAAATAAAAAAAATATTGAATGCCCTTGAGCTTTGATCCCTCAAGCAGCACAGCATTAAAACCTGACATTCTGTAAAAGCTGTAGCCCAGACCTGTCTACCGTTGAAAATTTGTGGTGCATTATGAAGTGCAAAATGTGACAACAGAGACCCCGGACTGCTGAGCAACTGAAGCAGTAAATCAGGCAAGGGTGGGACATTATTTCACCTACAAAGTTTCAACAATCAGTGTCCTCAGTTCCCAAACTCTTGGTGAGTGCTGTTAAAAGGAAAGGTGTGTAACACAGTGTTGAACATGCCCATGTTCCAGCTTTTTTGGAACAGATTGGAGGTATCAAATTCAAAATGAGGGAATATTAGCAAAAAAAAAAAAAAGAAAAGTTTTTCAGTTTGAACATAAATATCTGGTCTTTGTAGTGTATCCTTTGAAAATTTCAAAACACTTATATAAGCTGAGGGCCGAGACATCAGACCAATGTTCAGTGTGCAGTGAATAGAAGAGTGGCCTTTTAAACAGACGCCAGGTTACGTAGGAGAAAGAACTAATTACAGGTGGGTGTTTGCTTAGTGTCCTGGCTCTGCTGAGCTCTTTCTCATTTTCACCAACAATCAATATTGAAAGCAATATCAGTCTTACAGCAGATATTCAAGATCACATTGGAGATGGACTAAAAGACAGTAAGACAGAGATCAATTTGTTTCTGTAAATTCTCCTTAGGTGTGAGTGTGTGCGAGAATGGTTGTTTGTCCTGTTTGTCTCTGTGTTGCCCTGCGATAGACTGGCGACCTGTCCAGGGTGAACCCGCCTCTCGCCCATTGACAGCTCTGAGATAGGCACCAGCACCCCTCGTGACCCCAAAAGGGATAAACATGTTAGATGGATGGATGGAAGACAGAGATCAGAATAAAACTTAATTTATAAGTCAGCCTAATTCACATTTTTATCAACAGCGTTAACAATCACAAACTTGATCATGGGACCCAGTTGTCTCAATTGTTCTCCTTCAAACTGAAGTCCAGCTCTGCTCCTCTTTTTTGGCTCACTGTGGTCTGTTAGATGACTTTATGTGTCCCTCTGCTTCAGTTGTGCAACTTTCAACAGTCGCCTGAGTTTTCTAACTCGTTTCTCCTCTAGTCGGATTATCAGACCGACTGCAACCAAAAATCAAAGCGAGTCTGAAGGCAACAAGCTGACATCTTGCTTTAGTATGACTCAGTGACATAATTTAAACTCTTTTCTTTATAGTCACTCCTACTCCAGAATCTTTTTTCCCCTGTCCAGAAGTCCTTTGTGTATTAAAGTCGCATATCTAACTGTGAATCCTCTGAATTTCTTGTCAGGCCGTTTAAGTTTTTGCCGTTTAAGTTTTTCTGCTGTTGCTGTGATGCTGCGTCTTAACTGACACAGACGCTTAGAGTTTTCTGGATTGGAGGGAGGGAAAAGCAAGTGTGCGATGCATTCAGGAGCATTAGGGAAAACTTAGCTGCCGGCAAATTGTATACAGGAGGCAAAGATTGCAATGGAAATGTGTATTGATTTAGGTGATATAATCATTTTCATATCTCCTGTTGCATAAATGTCAATACTTTCTAAAAATCTACCTATTACCGATTCCAAATTCAATGAAATAATCCCCACGTGGGCCCACAAGCCGTAGAAAGAGCTTATTTCTCGGTTTGTTGCTGTTTGACCCAGCAATACTGATTCCCACCATTATACACCAGAGTTTTTTTCCACATTAAAAAAAAAAAAAAAACATAGCACTCTGTAAAAGCTCAAATTTAGTCACTTCATTTCTTTGATGTCTGGTGAACAATTTTACACACACCATCTCCATAAACATATAAAAATCAAGCTGCGTGTACCTCGAGTCAAAACACAGCAGTTAGTTCTGCAGCTTGCGACTTTAAATTGAGCGTGAAACACCTCAACTGGCCTATACCATGCATGAGTAGACTGAACTCCCCGTGTTTCATTGTAAGCTGCTGTTGTTTGGGAAAGTGGCCAATAAGGGCAAATTAACAGTAATCAGATGTCCAAAAAATACCTGTCAGTTTGTTTTGTTCCTTTTTTTAGTTCATTCCTCGTGAGCGACAACGACAATTCAAAGTGCTGTACATGAACACAGAACATTACACAGAAAAGAAACACATTACGGAGACAAAGGGAAAACATTACAGAGGAAAGCACATTGCAGTGGAACATTAGCAGCAGGTCTGATACAGTACAAGACAAGTTGGACTACAAACTTCAACATTAACATTTACAGGCAACTCTAAACAAATGGGTTTTTAACTTTGATTTAAAGGACCTTAGTGTTTCAGCACATTTACAGTTTTCTGCAAGTTTGTTCCAGATAAGTTGAGCATAAAAACTAAATGCTGCTTCTCCATGTTTGGTTCTGGTTCTGGTTCTGTGAAGTAGGCTGGAGCTGAAGGTCTTATTGGTCTGGAGGGTTGATGCACTGATAAGAAGTCTGTGATGTATTTAGGTGCTAAGCCATTCAGTGATTTATAGACTAACAGGAGTATTTTAAAGTCTATTCTCTGAGAAACAGGGAGCCAGTGTAAGGACTTTAGAACTGGGGTGATGTGTTCTACTTTCTTAGTCTTAGTGAGGACGCGGGCACCAGCGTTCTGGATCAGTTGCAGCTGTCTGATCCACTTTTTAGGCAGACCTGTGAAAACACCATTGCATTGATCAATTTGACTAAAAATAAACGCATGGATTAGTTTTTACAGATCCTGCTGAGACAGTAGTCCTTTAAATGTTCTACAGATGATAGAAGGCCGACTTTATAATTGTGTTTAGATGGTTTTGGAGGTTCAGGTCAGAATCCATCACTACATCCAGATTTTGGGCCTGATCAGTGGTTTCTAGCTGAAGCTGTGTACAAACTTTTGATCACTCGTCTATTGGTCCAAATTATTACTTCAGTTTTGCATGGAATAACTGCATCAATGCAAATTACCATGGAGGGGATTAGTTTCTGCTTTTCTTAAGTGTTAAGGAAGCTTTTAATGAGCATTTAAGCTTTAATAGTGGCCTTTAGCTTTTCTGTATTGTTGCCTCTATGAGGTTCAGGGCTGTTTAGTGACCAATCAAGCATAGTGATGTCCTGTCAAACTAGAAGAGTCAGAGTTCACCTTAAATGTGTGTAACAAACACATTGTTCATGCTATGTTATGGATATTGTAATTTTTAAATCTGTATAAATGCAAGTGTGAATGAACAGATAGAGTAACATAATAAAATAAAGTTTTAGATGCAGCTCACTGGTGAATTGTGTTTTTTTTTTTTAGAACAGGCTCATGGGCCCACATGTGGTCCCGTGGGCACCATGTTTGTAACCCCTGCTGTAGATCTTTGGAGGAAACCCAAGTCAAAGCGCCTTATCATGCTTATCCAACATAAGCGTTTGTCTCATTTTCAGGAATTTTTTTCTCCAAAATCATAAGAGGTGACAACAATATCTCTTCACATATATTATAACTATAATACATATTTCATAATTCTACTTACTATAAAGGCAAAAGACATGAGGACAGTTAACAGTTAAAATATGTGCTCATTATACATATCATACTAAACTTACTAACTTGTTATTGTTCACTTACTCAGATGTTTTAAAGTTTTTTTTGCTGAGTTAAGGACCTCTCAAGTAAACACTGACGGATGTGTACAAATGTTCAAAATAAACCCAAAAGCAGATGAAACTCCACATGGAAATTCTATATTAGACGAGCAAAGAATATTAAATAATTTGTGTGGAGAAGCAGCTTTCAGATTTACTCTGGTTGAGCCTTTTTCTGTAATAACCTGCAGTGAAGGTTTTGGGTGATATTACATCAAATTGCACTTATCTTACCGTTGACCAAACTGCATGGAGCGGCAGGTTTGACTTTCTAGCTCTCGTTGAAGCTGCAACAGCAAATGTTTTATTCACAGTGGGAACTACAGCTGAGTATATACAAACACACACACACACCTGCTCTGCATTCCCAGGTATCCTGCTGTTCTCCTGAAACGATGTTGCTGAATATTGATGAGGTCTTCATGTTAGTCATTTTTCCTGCAGGTTCTCTTGTTGGACTTGTTGGGAGTTTTGGGGCTTTATAATAATTCATTACATTTTATCTCAAGTTTGAAAGAACAGCCATAAAACGAAAGCACGCCTGTCTCCTACTGTATGATTGTATGTTTCAGGACATGCTAATAAAATCCTCTGGTCTTCAGCAGCTCAGCATGCGTAGACACAGAATGATGCAGAAATTTCAGCACTACATAACTGGATGTTTGTACACAAAGTCAGCACAGTCAACAAAGCTTTACTTGCTTCACAAAACAAAGATGGTGGTTGTGGTGGTGAGATGATGGTGGTTCAGAGGATTAAACAGACTTTACTTATCGCATTTTGTCACTGTTTTCTTAAAAAGAAACGTTATCTGTTCATTTAAAACACTCTCTGTAGATGCAGCATCACCGATGACTTAAAACGGCTCCTTCTTACTGCTTATATGATAACACCTGAGCAGCTCAAAGGATGCTTCAGAAATCATCATGACTGTCAATATTTCATAATATCACAAAAAGCCAAATTTTCCTTCAATGTCTGGTTACTTTTTCACTCAGTTTCAGTCTAGTTCAGTCCTTGCAGCTAAAAGTTGCCTGTCTTTTGACGAACCTCTCAGAATAGCAGGTTCCAAATCCTGATTAGATTGTTTATATATATATATATATATATATATATATATATATATATATATATATATATATGTATATATATGTATATATATATATATATATATATATATATATATATATATATATATATATATTAGGGCTGGGCAAGTTAACGCGTTAATTTTGCGTTAACTCATTAGACTAATAACGGCGATATTTTCTTTAACGCGCATTAACGCATGTTGCAAACATGCTTTTATTTTTTGAAGGTCTGTTGCAGCGGTGTAGGGGTTTGAATCAGAACAGTAGGTGGCGATAATGCGCCAATAACCTTGCTGTCAGCCAAACCTCGGATTCAAAGAGGAAGAAAGGTGCTGGCCGGAAAAAAACTAAGCCGACATGCGGAAGGCGGTGTTTCCCGCAGGAATTTGCTTAGGCGAGGCGGTGAGTTGGCGAACGGAACAAGTTTTGTGCGGAGCAGAGCGGAGTCTGCATCGACGCCGTCGGTGAAGTCGCTTCTCGTTTCAAAGTATCCATGTGTTTTTGCCTGTTTTTCCCTGCCATTCACTATATGCACGCGAGAAAGCAACAACAAAAAAACGCGTGTTAACGTCAAATAAACATGCCAGCATATCGAGTTAGCAAGCATTTCAGTTTAAAGTTCTTCCAGCATCGAATATGACAGAAACAAGTTAGTTGTAACCACTGCCAAGTTAAACTTTGGTATTGAACATAAAATGGTAATGCTGCTCCCTGCTGTTACCTCAGAAATTGCCTGTTTTTGGTAGATTTTTTCCCCATAAAGAGAATTCCCTGTCAGTGGCAATAAGCTTTAATTTATTATTATTGCTATTTTTTGTTTTACATGTTTAAGTTGAGCCTTACACTAAATATGTGTTACTGATAAGTGCTACAAATGTTACAACACTTTTGTTCATATGGCAGCAGAACATTAAAATAAAAGTGCTCTTTACACTACTTTTGAATTCATTCTTGGATTTTGTAAATACAATGCGATTAATCGCGATTAATCAGGCAAATTATGCGATTAATCGCGATTAAATATTTTAATCATTGCCCAGCCCTAATATATATATATATATATATATATATATATATATATATATATATATATATATATATATATATATATCACTTCCTTCTCTCACTGCCAATCGGCCTCTGCGTTTTTGATAGTTTCTAGACTAATTGTGTGAAGCATCTACATTCTGTCTCAACAGGGTGTATCAAAGTTCAAAAGCCCTATTCTCTAAAATTCCTGCACAAGTTCTTTGAAACACTCAGTTTTCCTCTCAAATGCCTCTTTATATCCCTCTCCTCCAGGTACTGTAAACTCAACTACAATGATCTTTCTTGCTTCTATGGAAAACAGAACTGTCTGGGATCTGGAGCCTACTCTTCAAGTCAACCCTCAGTTCCACAGGAGACTTGCCCTAATTTTGTTGGCTGCTTCTAGCTTTGTTTCCTCCTTCACTAAGCAATAAAGGTTCCATGTTGCCCCTTCGTGTTTGCTCTTCTCCTTCCCAAGGATTTCAGAAAGTACTGCCAGAACTATATCATGATGAATCTTCCTTTGGTCTGAGTGGTCTGACACCATGATAGAATAAATGCTGAAACTCACCAAACCATTCAATACGACAGACAGATCCATACAGATTTTTTTTTATGTAGAGGCTCGCTCCATGGAGCACTGGACCCGCGAGATCAAGTATTCATGTGAGAGTATGTACCCGAAGTTCTGCCTGGACAGAATCTGGATACCCGACATTTCAGACACCACAGGAAATTAATACTTAACAGAGTTTATTAATAATAAACTGGTGTTGCTGGAACATGAACTCATACTGGAATCACTGTGAGGAGAAGAGCATGGTTAGTAGCCGAGAACAATACAGTGATGGTGAGAGTGCACTGAACGAAAGCCACTAACCTTCTCAGATGCCGGGAGGTTGCATCGGCTCTGAAGATTGATCCCAGCAGGTCCGTCTAGATGATTCGTATGACCGATTGACAGATCTGAATCACATTGTGGTTAGTGTTATTGAAATATATAATCAGTGTTTGTGTTAATCATGTATCTTTCTTAAAGCAGTAAGGGTTATCCAAGTTTTAAATAATATGGTTAAACTGTGCGGACTGGAATGCAAAGAGGACGGAGTCTCCAGGGTCACTAACAGGCAATGAATCCATTCAACCATCTGGTGGGATACCAGGCAATTAAGAGTCACATGATGTTTTAAGAGGTAGATATGTTTTACGAACCGCGTGAGGCAGGCCGTAGTGAACGAGACAGGAAGAACTAGAGGCAGCCTTATCACTAGACAGGGCAAAGGCTAGCAGGGAAGTAGTAGTCAATTCACAAGGCAGAGGTTTCCATAAGGGATAGGTAAGTGGAGAATCCAGGTAGAGAGTATTGGTAACAGGAGGCACACACACCAGGCAGAGGTTTCCAAGTGGGGCAGAGACAGGAGACAGCAAGGGAGGAGATCAATGTATGGGATACAGAAGCCAACAGGACTGGGGCAAGGCAGCAGTAGAAAACAAGAATGAGACAGGTCAATACAAAGAACACTGGATGGTCTACTCACACAGTGGCTTTCAAGAATCTGGCGGTTACCCACTGGGAGTGCCAGGTGCAGCAACTCCTAGTAATTGGAGCCGCCGCAGGTGTAACCGCTCAGACCTTGACTGGCAGTGCAGCACAGGGAGCAGGGAATAACGTGATGGGACCTCAGACAGCAGCTTCACAGGCAGACAGGAATCATTACACTGCCAGCAATATCAAGCCAGGCAGTAAATGTAAAGCTGCAGTTGTTGTGCAAACAAGCTCAAAGGAAATTGCTGTTTCACTTTCTTACCTGTTTGTTGTACTTCTGAGCTCCTACCATGGATAAGTGCATTGGTTATTGAAATGTTTATTGATTATGTATTGTACGGTGTGTTTTCCAGGAAGAATATATATTGGAATCTGGCCTGAAATTGCGTACCATTTACCTTGTGGTTTGGAGATTTTATTTTGTATTTTCCCCAAAGGGGACCTGTTTTACTTTGCCAAAGCATCCCTCCTCCTGTCTGACTCATGGATTTCACGTCAACTTGCTGCATACAGTACCACGATAGAGCTGGAGTCTACCTTGTTCGGAGCTACATAGTACAGCTACAGAAAACATCAAGCTGATCTGCCCGGCCCCATTCATTTCAACCAAATGTAATTGCTATGATGTGATTTTCCAACAGATCGGATGGTTTTGGTGTGTTTTGTGTCTTTTGTGTTTGGTATCTTTTACATTCCACCTGTGAATATTCACAGCAGTTGGGATGGTGTTGAAAACAGCACTCAGTAGGAACAAGATCCAGAATCTAACCCTAATGCTAACACTGATATTAACATCAATTTGCGGATGACTACTACTGTCGTAGAACCTTGTTTACACAAAACATTTACACTTGTTACCATCTGAAAGTAACAAAACAGTTTTGTTTTTTTATCAGATGGCAGCAAGGGGTTTTCTATCCAAGAAACACACCAACTAAAGCTCTAGGTGAACATTTTTATTTTTCAAGAAGTGCCACTAGTGTTTACCATGTAGAGTCTGTGCAGATAATTCCCTGTCCTTCTGTGTGTAATTACTTCTAGGTCAGTCAAAAACTATTTAAAATTGGATACAATTTAGCCTCCTCATCAGATATTTGATGGAAACTATCAGACCTCCTCATTTAAATAAAGATACCCTACTTTCAGTAAATGTAAAAAAAAAAAAAAAAAAGTAATTTCAGTCTCTTCTGAAATACCTGAAAATAGACACTGGTGAGTGTTTCTTAAACAGAAAGCTCTTTTTTTTTTCTTGTAGACTTTCAACATTGTTGATGAAGCCTTGGACAAATTGCAGGAACTGGAGTAACTCGTGTCTGGAATGTAATTCTCCCTCAGCCCTCAGTCCTAGCTGGTGTGTGAGAGAATCCTCCTCTTCCTCTGGATTTGGCTTTTCCTTTTCTTGTTATGTATGATTTTGTTTCAATTAATATTATTATACTTGATTGCAAAGAATTAAGGATTAGGATTAATGTAATGCATTAATCTTACAACCGGTAGTTTGCCACTTCAATCCCTAGCTCCGACCATCTCAGCCGTTGTGTCCTTGGGCAAGACACTTAATCCACATTGCCTGCTGGCAGTGGTCAGAGGGGGGTACTGAATTGTGTGTGTGTGTGTGTGGGGGGAGGAGGGGGTAAAATGATAATTGATACAGCAAGTAATAATAATAATAATAATATAAATTAAAAAGTACCACTGATCCCAGGCTATAATGGCTTAATATTACTTATATTACTAAATGTTTATCATACATCAACACAGCATATTAACCAACATTTTTTAAGGATTCAACAAATATCAATCATTGGGCACTTTACAAAAATAGAAATGTAAGTGAAAATAGCTGCAGCAGTGCTCAGTCGGATATTTAATTAAAAAATGTTCTCAGTTACAGACCCGTCTTTTTCTCCCCCAGTTCCTGTTCCCATTTCTCCTTGATACAGAATGTAGAGTGGCTCATTTGTTTTGTAAGGTACCAATATAATTGACCAATGATTTTCCTGTGTCGTCTTAATTCATACACTTGTTAGAAAGAAAAAAAATGTGTGATGCCAGATACGTTGTCCAATTGTAAACTTTTGATGTTTTTAATATAATAATATCTGAGCTCAAGGTATTTGTAAAAGTCATTTCCACCAAAGTCATATTTAGTTGACATAGTTTTGAAATCTATGAGACTGTTTGTCCATTAAGAGGCACAATGAAGTATTCCCCTGCTTGTTCCATTGAATGTAGCTTTTGTCAATCATAGCTGGTTCAAAGTGAGCATCGTGCACAGGCCACAATAAAATACAAATCCTTTTCTGAAGTTAGAATTGTTTTGCTATTTCTAACCAAATATTTATGGAAAACTTGACCTTGATTCTTAAAATCTGATTCTTAACGTCACACTTTTTAGGCTGCAGAGGGTTTGCTAATAAGCTTTGAAGCAGTTTATTCAACAATGACATCTCTATGACTTTCCATTTGGCTATAGCCCTGATTGCACTAGAGCATGAGTGGTCTTATATGGGCTGTTTACAGAGTGATCTTTGAGATAGGGCAAGCCCATCCCCCCTCTAGGTTTAGGTATCCATAGTTTCTTATCTTATTCTTGGTGCTTTTACGTTCCCAATAATGTAAGGTTTTATCCCATTGTCTAAATTAATACAATGTTTTTGTGTCCCTGCATTAATTAAAATTATGCATTTTGTAAATATCCTAAAGACCATCAAACAACTGACCCTCACCCTAGCCCTTATATCAACAAGGAACCACAACTCAATAACGTAAGGGTGGGTGCAATTTAAAGTTGTGTACTTGGGGTCTGTAAGAGTGCAGAACATTTTTATTTATTCTGCCATTGATATCTTTAAATTTTGTTTAATGTCGTTCAGTATTTTCTATTCTCTATGACGTGTTTTGGACAATTACATCACAGTATTTGCTGTGGAACTGCTAAACAAGGTCATGGACATCCGGCTAACCAATTTAGTGAATCCGCCATTTTAATATGTCTTCGCCACAATTTTGTAGTCCAAGCTCAAGGATGCTGAAGCTACAAGTGGATAAGTGAAATTGTTCGGCACACAATTCATTTCACTGTCTCCCAGCGTACTACAAAAATGACTGAACGGAGTGGAATGCTCTGCTACCTGGAGGGGGGTGGTTTTTTTTTGAAGTGCCTCTTAGATTTAAAGAGACAGTCCCAAAAAGAGTTGCTCTCAGACGCAACTCAGAACAGGGACAAAAGAGGGGCTTTAGGGCAACAACAACATGGAATTCAGACCAAAGCATTGCAGTGCCACAGCTGAATGATTTAAATGTGAAAAGGAAGGCATAAAAAAGCATGATATGTCCACTTTAATGAGTTTTTTTTGTTCAAAGTTTCACACTAATATTTCGCGCTAAATCATGGAAACGTGTGAATGACAGTCACCTAAGCTAAAATACAATTTATTTAACCAGAATAGGAGAAATGAGGAGTAAATATGCGGCCAAAGGCCAGTTTGCAAACACTGCATGATGACATGTTTGTGTCCTACGATATCATGATTTATACTATTCACAGGCAATTTATAAATTAATGCGTGAGAACAAGTCAATGTTGTTTTCAAACCGTTTACGGGATTGTCACAACCTGGCTCAGGGATTATGACCAAAAAAGGGATAGGACCCAAAATCTATAAGTATTTATTTGAAGATAATAAAAAAAAACAAGCAAAAAAAAAAAAACAAGCAAAAAAACAGTTTGAATTCTAAAGTAAATTTTTACTAAAGATTTGTTCAACTTTCGTAAGTATTACAAGGTCTTAAAATGGAAACAAAAATTCTGGCTTATTCTAAGGAATCAAGCAGAGTGATTCAAAACTGTCTCATAGTCCAGCGGATTGTGGTATCAATTCAATCATCCACAATGAGAAGCAGACTTTTAACTTTGTTAAATGAGTTTTCTGTGCTCCCTAGTGGATATTCTGCTATAAAAAAATAAGTTCAATTAAAAAGAGGACTCTCTGATGCCGCGTAACCTGGAATAACAAACTCTACTTTTTAATTGGACGCCGTGTTCTGACCCAGTTGCCGTTCTGCCTCCAGTGAAATGTGTGCACTTTACTGAAGAAGTGTGTAAACACATGCCAACAAGCTAATGAAGAAAGAAGCCGTGGATGAAACGTTTGTGCTAAAGCCGACTGAACTCTGACAATATCTGATGCTACAACAAACTTGGACCAATTAAAAAGGCATAATGAGGACATGTTGCAGCAGAGCAAACAAAATGATTTCTGGTTTTCAGATGAGGTTCCAGTTGTGTTAACCCTGTTAAACTGAAGTGTTGTTTTAATGAGAGCCGTTGTGTTTGCATGCTCATGAACTCCCTGACTGGCTGACTGACCTGGCAGAGACACCTGCCGGTCATCAGCTCTGGCCCCGCACCAGCCGGTCAAGGGTTGTGACCTGTTCTCTGACCTCTCCAATATGGAGGGGGATAATAAACTATTGTGACACTGGAGTAATTTGATTTATAGGTGAGGGCCACATCTAAGATTCCCCATTTCGTCGTGAAAAATCAAGATCATGTCATAACAACTTAATAAAAAAAATATTTAAAAGTTTATCTCCAATTCCTCCAGGTGAAAAATCGTATTAACCTTAAAACATATTGATCAAAATAATTAATTATCTAGAAGACATAAACGGGATACAGTTCAAGGCTCAACCGTGGTGGAGAGCTGCCCTTGAATTCCTTTCCTGGAGCAAAGAGAGCACGTTTTTTTTTTCAGGGTATGCCGTTTTCTCCTCTGCAAAGTGGCCATTGCAATTTGATGGAGCGGTCTGAGCAGACATGTGATAACTGGGGGCAGTGTTGTTCTGCGTTTCATTCCCTGGCATGCAAAGTATTCTCAGGGGAGGGCTCAGACGTTGAGAGATTCAGAGATCTTGGTGCAGCAAATCTATAAAGACTAACCTCCAAAAGGTTATAAAAAGGCCCTCCCACCTGCAGAGAGATGTTGAATAGTGTCAGGAAAATGTATTTGTTTTCTTATAGATTTCTTCTATTGTTTTTCTTTTTATCAGTCCTAAATGTATCAGATGACAAAACAACTTTTAATACCAAACATGATAGGCGGCGTTTTACCAGCCCACACTTGACAACATCTATCAAACATTTTAAGGAAAGGTCCTGCAATTGGCTTTGACTATCTCCGTCTTTGTGTCCTTGGGCAAGACACTTCACCTGCATTGCCTGCTGGCGGTGGTCAGAGGGCCCGGTGGCGCCGGTGAATGTGTGTGTGTGAATGGGTTAATGACTAAACTGTAGTGTGAAGCCCTTTGGAGGTCGTCCAGACTAGTTAAAGCGCTATACAAGTACAAGTCATTTACCATTTACTTGTGACACATTCATGGCTATCATGGTTCTTGATGCAGTTGTGTAGTGAGGGATGGCCTGTGTAAAGCGATCCAAAAAACAAGAAGTTTAATTTTCTTAAGAATTTGTTGCTGGTTCTGAAACAAGGAGTTGAAATGAGACTGCATGGCTGCCATTAAGTAAGGGCGCCAATGCTGAATCCTGTCCACCACCAGAATGAGTATCAGATCTGGAACACAGAGTAATGAAAGAAGATGGAACGAATCAAGTTGTCTCTGCATCACATAGATGGGTGGTTGTGTATGTGTTTTTTCTTTTGTCTTTCCTGGAGAACACATGGCACCAGTATGCATTAAAGGAAGAGCGCATACTGTTATGTGATATCTGGGACCAAGAGACTTGCACTGGATCTTGTTTGTCCTATGTGTGATGATTGGGACAGACAGTATGCAGTTTGCTGGGAAATGTTGTATCCCTCTATTCATGTGGATGTTACTTTGACAGTTTTTATCTACAAGATTATGGTTCCAGTCCATATACAAACTTTCATGAAAACCCTGATGTCTTCATTAACAGTTTAGGGAACACAGCAACAATTATGAGGTGTTGACTTTGTTTCCAAATTTTCCAGACCTCAGTACAGTCAAGGTTCTCTGGGATAACAAGTCCCATCCATGGAGTATCCGCCTCACAACTCCACAGGACCAACATACAACTAGACTCCATGCATTAATAGTTCAGGTCTGCAAAAGGGCACCAAGACTATTAGTCAGGTTGGTGTAGATCGATACTGTTATGGCTGTATTTAGATTATTTAACAGTATACCTTGCTGACTACCTTTATGGTTGTTTTCATTTGTGGTTTTGATCTCTAAATGCCATAATCAGTTATCAGAAAATGTGACATCACAAAAATGTTTCTAGAGAAGTGTCAAACAGTTGCTAAAATGTGCACACATCAAGTAACCCTCCACCTGTACCTGTTATTTTACGTTCACCAGGAAATATATTTGTATTAGAAGCATGATGGCATGTGTGATGTAAATTGTGAAAGTAATGTGGAAAAATTCTGCAGAAGAAAAGGCTGTTGGATTGAAATCTTTTGATCAATATGTTTGCCAGTAAAAGATGATCCTGATTTATTAATGAAAATGATGCACGACAATAGTTGCCTCTTAAATGTTACATTTTAAAGTTTAATCCTGTTGAATTATCTCCATGAACCCAATTTTCTTAACTTTGCACGCGGTACTACAATAAATATGGAATGAACAGCAGCTAGAAGTGGACTGATGAAACCAAAGAGTTTGATGAGACTGTGACCTGAGCCTGCAACGGTTCCTCCTGGAATAAAAGGCAGAGTAATTGAAATTTCCCCACATCCAGGCCATCAGACGTGAGCAGAATGAAGGCCTGTCGGTCGACTCATGCAGAGCAGCTCAATGCACCTCCACTGCTCGCAGACTTTAAAGCGCTGGCCACCACATGCGGCAAACAGGCCCAAAGTCTTCTGTTATTTCAATCAGAGCAGCCTTCAAAGAGCGCAACCCCCCACCCCACTTCCTGTTCCCCGGAGCCCAGCCCGGCAAAGGTAAGGCAGACGAGTGAAGTGCTAAATGTGTTCATTTGCAGGCGGCCCTCATTTTATCGACGTTTCAAAGCTGCCTGATAGATGCTGCATGAGGCGCGCTCGGCAGGGAAAGTCACTTAACCAAAGGGCATCTGTCAGCACGGAAAATGGCTTCATGCATTTCCAGCTACAGCTGACGAATCCTTTAATGACACACATTCAATTAAAAAAAAAAAAAAATCAGTCCCATATCCACTTTGGAAAGTTTACAAAACTTTCAAAGAACAACAATTCTAATCATCACTAATAAAATGTCACAAGTTAAGCCTTTCTTAACTTTGCCTCGCAGGAAAAATGCTTAGCAGTGTAGTGTTAGTGAAGACAGACTATAAAGTTTATATACAACGTAAACAGGATGCTGATTGGTGTAAAAGGATTCCGAGTTTTATGCCACACCAGGCTAAACGACACCTTCAGTGCATTGAATGTAGTCAAAACCTTTGACGGGTTATTTTTAAAAGAACATTACATTCTAATACCCCATATTATTCTTGAATAATGTCATAAAGCCTTGATTATACTATTAACACCCTAGTTGTAAACCGTATCTTCCAATATTTTGCTCCTAATATCTTGGTATAAAAAGCTAACCGCTTGAAGCCACAAACAAAGTGGAAAAAAGTATTTTAGCTCTAACATTGTCATTCTTCAAAAGTTTTGAGCTCAAAGGATAATGCATCTTCGCTACTGCTTTTTTAACACCTGCGCCCATATTTTCAAAGATTGTCAGAGTCCTCTGAGAGAGCTCTTATCTTATAAGCCTAAAAATGCCCGCCAAGGGGATTTAAGAGTGATTCAGACCCAATAGTTGCTGAGAGCGATTTTGACTGAGGAGACCAGGTGTGGTTGACCCCTTTGTAAGGTGACCTTGTCTTCTAAGAGCTGTGATTGGTTGATACAAGAAACAAACTAATCAACAAAAATGTGTTCCTAGTAATCAACAGAGAGAAATTAACCAATTGGATTAAGAAACGTGTGTCATGATGATTAAACTTGGATAAAATAAATAATAGTCACACAACATCAAAATATTTGAACGTACCATATTTACATCCTCATCATCATTTGTTATGTTTGCTGGTCTGGACTTCTTTTATTTGATATTGTATTTGGCAAAACGACTGACAAAGAATGGAGAAAAAAAGGGGGAGAAAAGCGAACTGGACGGAGGAGCAGCGCCACTGTCAGCACAGTTCTGGGAGGAGAAGAGCGGAGTGTTGAAAGGTAAATTGGTCCCAGGATCACAGTGAGAGGAGACAGACTGAAGCGTACTGCTGAGTGAGAGGAGAAGGCATCAGCAAATTTCTAGATGACCACAGAAAATACTTTTTCACCTATTTTGCATCTTCCCTCTGTGTATATTATTGTACTTTATCTTCTCTAGGATGTATATTTATCTATTTATTATTCTGCAAATATTTCCAATCCTTTTGGGATGATTATTATTGACAGTGTGTAAACAATATTGAATTTTTTTATTCTTGATTATTCAATATTTGTTATTGTTGTTTTCCCATAATCAGTAAAATGTTGTTACTATAGCCACACTTTTAAACCAATGAATTCCCCTTATGGGGATGATAAAGTTTATCTTATCTACATATTTATCTAATCGTATGACTGTTAAGCACATTAATGTGGTCATTTGCTCCACTGTTTAGGTGGTGGATAAGCCAAACAGCTCTCTCTGTTTCAGAAAAATCAGAGAAAACTCTACCACACAACCACTTGTGTTTTCTCTTGCCAGCAATAACATAAGTGTGCCACTGCAACAAAACTGATGCAAAGTGTCTCAATTATCACAACAATGACCCAATAATGGCATTATCTAATCTCAAACTACCATATTTACACATTGAACTTGATTTGGAATGCCAGATGATTGTGACTGAAGACAACTGTTAATGTTTGATTAATTAGGCTATATGTGCCCATTTAGGGGTGCTCAGACAGTATTGGAATTTCATTTTTAGATGGTCCATTGTTCCTTTAATAGGAAGAATAAGAAAATTAAATTTTACCTGGATGTCACAGAAAGGTAACTCTATCAAGACGCAGCAGAACACCAGTCATGTTTGCATCCAATTCTCATGCAAACTTTGAACAAACTTTTAAAATGTTGCGAAAATGCCAATCAGATGTGTTTCCATCAACTGGTTTGTAGCGAATTAAGTAGGTGATGCAAAGCATAATGTCGTCATACGTTGGTGTTGGCTGTAATAAACAGGAAGTGCAGGTTGCTAACTAGCAGGTTTTAATTAATTTATTGCTATTTTCTTTTTTTCACGGTTGCTTGTGTATCTTCATCAGTCCACACGTACCTGTTGTTGCTTCCAGCCCTGTTTCCGAGCGTTGCGGGAGCATTCAGGAAGATGCCAGCAACAGAAAGAGCCGATCAGTCATGTGTTCACATTTAATGTTTTTTGAAAAAGTTGAAAATCAGCTCAAGCAAGCAAAAAAATGTTTCCGCAAAATGCAGTAATTTAATTTCAATTTAGTCATTTACATAAACCTTTTCTAATGCAATATCACAAATGTGCATTAAAAGATATTATGGAAACACAACTAATGTAATTTCAACATCACGGATCCCAATATACTTAGGTTATTCAGAACGAGAATGCATAAAACCAGATGTCCTGGATCAACTAACTCTGTCCAAAGCAGAATATCTTTCTTTTTTGCACAAGCTTTGAAGAAAAACTTTCATCAAATGTCATGACTTAAGTTTTTGTTTATTTGTTTTGGACTTTTCTGGACTAATTAGCTTTCACTCCCCTCAGCCAACAGTCATCAGTCCTCATCCAATCAGCTCAGTCCACTCCTCAGTCACCAGTCAATCAGCTCAGATCAGCTCCACCTGCTGCCACTAATGTTCCTGCTGCTCACCTGTACACCTGCCTACTTTTACCTGCCTCAGTCATTCACTCACTGCCAGAATGTCTCATCTTACCTGTGTGCACTGCTGCTGGGTTTCTACCGGTTCCTGTTTGTTCAGCCAGCTGGATTATTTCCCTGTCCATGTTCAGACCTCACTGATGTGCGCTTCCAGTGTCACCGTGCTGCTCGAGGTCTGCCTTGTTCCCTGTGAGTTTCAGCTGCTTGCTTTGCCCGTTCTGGTGTGTCTTCAGTCCGCACCATCTGTTCTGGTCAGCTCCTGCCTCACTCATTGATTCTGCTCTGCCACTGTCTGCAACCCTTGGTCAGTTTGGTTCTGCCCTTCACCCCATCTGCATCCTCTGGTCTTCTGCCCATTGCTGCCTGCCTGCCTCATCTACCATTGGTCACATCCTGCAATAAACTTTTTTTTAAAAACAAAGCTCTGTGTCTGACTGAATATCGGGTTTTCCATATCAAAAAGGCAGTTTCGCCTCCACTGATCTGTGTCTGAGCAGAGAAAATTTACTTCACTGCACCGTTTGTCCATTCCTTTGTAGTGTTTTAAGCTTTAAGAGCTAATGTTTATTGTCGTTTTCATGTAATAATTTAGTTGAATGTTACTAGTTTAGAGTTTTTTGACAAAAGTATTTTAACTGGAAGCAGAATTATTTAGTTTATATACATTTTTGTATCTTGTTGACAGAGACTGAGATTTGTTTGGCTATTATTTCCTGATTATCAATTGGCCCTGGCACTTATTAATAGCTATTCATAGCCAATCAGTCCTATTGTACACAACACAAGAAAGTAAACAATGTGAAGGCAGCTTTAGAGTGGCTTTTGAACTGCCTAATTAAGAACAGAAAAGCTGAACAAAAAGCTTTTCAGTCATAAATAGCTAGGAACTACCATGAGTTCGTGGTCTTTTAGCTTCTTAATATCACTCTTCACATAGTTTTGTCAACTGCATTAATTTGTACATTGTACAGTACAATCGATGTTTTCTACTGAATACATAATAAATCTTGCTGTAAAATCTGTGTTGAACTGTGCAGATGGTACCAATCAGAAATCAGTGTGGGGCCATGAAAGGTTCACAAGAGAATCACTTGTGGTTTAAAACAGCATTAATAAATTAGATTGACGACCTTGGGACATCTGTTTGTGGGGATAACCAGATAAATAATGTAATGTGTGTGCTTATACTGCCTCCCTACTTTGTAAACCTCCTCAAACATTCTGAAAAAAAAAAAACAGAGCAAGAAACATTAGAAACATAAATCTAATGTTTATTTGCTACAGTGTTTGGGTCTATGGGCGTGGAAAAACAAATCAGTTATTTCATGGAAAAAGTAAAGATTGTGCTCTACCACCAGCACACGTAAGTACTGGAACTACTTAAATAAGAAATCCGGTAAAGTGTCTTTCTAGATCGAGAAGCACACCAGTGCAGCACCAGTGAAAATGATCAGTCAGGGCCAGTCCATCAGGACCGTTTTTAAGAATCCTAAAGAAAAGTGTGCATATTCATAAAAGCTTCATTATTTGTGCATAATTTGTGTACGCTCCAGTTTGCTTACGATTTTCTGAGGAATGGAAAGTTTTTTTGAGCTAGTTAAAAGTGTGCCCCAAGGTTCCATTTAGGCTCCTGTGTTATTTTAACATATAAAGGAAAGGGGGCCCTCTATAAATTGTCATGCCTTGATTAGAAATGGATGGACTAAAATTCAGAAGACAGCTTGGCAGCCACATGGTGAGATGAAGATAATTTATTAAACCAAATAGCAAACTTACAGGCAGGGTAGGTAAAGCCAAAGCTCATGGGTAGCATAAGGGGAAGCCTAGAACAGGTAGCATAACGGAGGATCCGGCAAGAAGGAAGAGGAGCCAGTGGTTTAAAAGGGTAAACAAGCAGTCCTTGTCCTGACTTACCGTTAGTGGCCAGTGAGGTACTCCACAATTCAGCTAGTTGGTCCACTGAATAATACACCTCCAGCTTGTCCCTCTGCAGCACACATTGGGGAGTGCTAGAAGCACCGGAGAAGACAAAAAAATAGGATACTCAATGCTTTCAGGCCTACTCCGGGTTGTTCAGAGCTCAGTGCTGTCGGCAGGTAATTTCATCGTCTACCCTTAAGCCAGGTTTGTAGGTGAACGGCAAATGGTCCAACAAAGACACCACCAGGTAATGAAGATGGTTGCGGACTAGCCTTTCTGGTTTCTTTTTCAGATGCAAGGTCAGTTTTACCAGCCCGTTGGTGCTGAGGTCCTTTGGTGGCGCAATCCTTTGGTTTGGCGCCTCCCTCAGCTTCAGGCCGTTAGATGTATCCCATTATGATGGTCCATCGGGAGCATGGAACTGACAACACTTGGTCCAGCAGCCTTTCCCACATTGATCTTTAGCAGTTCAATCTTCACTTGGAGTCTTAAGAGGGCCAGAGCGGTGGTGGAGGAGGGGGCTGAGCATTTGAAGGTGTGTGTGATGAGATGGATTCTTCGGAAACAAAAGGAGCAGGGTTGGCTGCAAGCTGGCAGGGGTTGAAGATAAAGGAGGTTACAGAAGGTATGACTTTGTTAGGGATGTTTGATCGAATCTATTCACAGACTGGTTAACATCATTCACCCATTTTTAATGTCTATTCATTACTTGAAATACATTTCCTGAGGATATAAAACCCACCAAACATTGGTGACATTCATCAATTATAGGCTATGGAGATTCTTTCTCCTAAGAGAGTAAAAACTACAGCAAGTCCCAAATATGCTGAAATGTAAGGCCGGTATACTGTCTAAGCTTCTTTATCTTATTTCCCTAATAGTAAAAAAAAAAAAGAATAAATAAAAAAATGTCTCAAACCTACAAATAGTGTTGCCATTGCATCCTAACAGTCTCCGAAGTTATGCTTCCATACCCTGGTTCCACTCTCTAAGAACACATTTGTTATTGAGGGCAAAGCAAGGATATCAGGATACTGTACTGCTCACAGTCCACCAGCCAGGTCCACGTTCTAATTTAAATGAAGTAGCAAAGGTAGCTCAGCAGAAGGTGAACGCTGAATCTTAATTAAATCTTATGGCTCCAACTGCCCTTTAATTCATCTTAATTTAAGAGGATCACACGGTGTAATAAAGTCCGCTGCAAATTAATCTCAGCATAAGGTTGTGCTTATAGCTGCTTTGTTGCCTTTAATTTGGGCCCTTCATATGTTTTGGTAATTCTGAATACTCCACTGCTTAGAGTTCTTTAAGAAGTCACCAGAAAACACAGGAAGCACACAAACCAAATCATTAGAAAACAAATTCTGTGCACCGTAAGTCAAATTCCCCTCAATATGTAGGTTTAGGTTAGATCATAATTATGACAAACGTAGGAATGAAACGATTTCTTACTCTAAAGAGACATTTTTTTCCCCCCTCTAGCTCATGACAGGTGTTGCAGGAATTTTGCTCGGCTGCAGTTTTCTTCCACGAGGTTGAAACAAACTTTGTGCAATCTCATGAATACAAATCACTTCCCATATTCCCATGCATAGCTTTGCTCCGATCCAATTTTCCTGACCCATTTCACAGTTTTGCACTCGGTGTAAATGCAGTTGAGGCTTCCACTCTGCATTAAAGGTCAACCAGTAAAAATGAATACGGCGGAGGAACCTTTGATGTGTGAGATATGTATATACATTTAATCCCACCTTTCATTCATCCATCTCAGAGGTGTTAGATGAAAACACTGCGAATAAGAGGACTCCATCACCATTCGGAGGATTTGCCTGTCAAGCGTTTGCTTACGATACAGTTTGCATACAGAGCGCTGATGAAGATCACATCAATGACAGGTTCTTATGCAGAACAATCATCCTCTGGCAGCACGCCTTCCAAGTACTTACAGGCTCATCTGGATGTCAAGACGGAATATTTAAGAGGTGTGAGTCAATCTGACAGCTTTGGGACTTTAGCAAAAGGAATAACGTTTCCATTAAGACCCTTTTATAAAGAAAATCAATTTTCTCCGGTTTGTTTGATCCCACGATGAGATGAGCAATAATCATGAAGCTGAAACGGACCTATTCCTTCTCCAATTGTAGGTATCAGAGGATACCGTTTATTTAAAGAAGAAAAATGGTTTCAGTCTCGGGTGCCAGTGGTTTGCGAAATGGATCTGAAAGGGGTAGACGGGGGTTAGCATGGTTCAGGTAGGACTTGAGGGTGAAATGAATGCTAAAATCTGAGATGCAACTTGTTTAGCAGCTTGGAGGTAAGTGCAGGGCGGAGGCATCGACAGGGGGTGCAGCCCACGTACGCATTTTGGTAGATGAGGGTGTTTCAGTTGCACGACGGATAGGTAAATATTGCAGATAAGTTGTTGTTCATTTCTCCTTTCTCCAGGCCCCTTCTCCTGATGAATAAGTTAGCGGGTCGTCGAGATATCGACAGGTCAGTAAAGTTGTGGTCAGTAAATAATGAGTTCCAATGAGGCTCGTTTGCTGGATTAAAAATAGCTTTTGAAAGTAAACCTTTAAGCAGGAATCAAGCATATTTCTCGTGAAGCCTCCCCATTTCTGCATTCAGAATGTTTTTATTGGTCTAAAGTAATATCCTAACCTTAAGTGACATGTTCATTAGCTGTAGGCAGAAAATCATAATGATTAGCAGAAATGGCGGCTGGAAAACATCGCTCTGTGAGTACAACAATCTTTATAATGTGTTTCACTTTGTGAACCAAGTTGCTGAAATAAATTAACTTTTGAATAATATTCTGATTTATTGAATGGGTTTGTAAATCAGCAGGACCTCGGGTATGCTCGGTCTTGCAAAAGAGAGAATGAAGTCAGAGATTTTGGGGGTTGCACAATTCTCAAGGTTCTCAAGTTCTCAAAGTTTGATCCAAAGGAATCTAGGCAGAAAACCTTCCATCCATACCTGCCTTTTTGAGCTGGGGCAGGGGGCAGTGGGGGGGGTGTACTCACAGTCCATCACAGAAAACAGAACAAAAAATCTATACCCTACAATAAATACAATAGGTTTCTTTCCTGGAACTTAAAGCATAATTTCCAGAATATTACACTATTAAGTGTTCATAGTGTGTGGCTTACTTTCCTGGAACCTGTAGGTCAGGTGGAACTGGACTGGATTTCACGGATCTTAGTTATGCTCCAACACACAGATTTCGCATGAACACTCACTTTATCTTCACGGTGTGCTGGTGAGATAAATCATCTGGGTTAAACGTGCTGAAGAACTAAAAAGCTCAAAACCTGCAGAACATAGGGTTCAAGCATATGCTGAAATAAAAACCATATATGAGTCCAGTATTTCCAGACTCCAGTTCTAATAAAACCTTAAGCTGCTTTGGACTGCACACATTCTTTGGAGTGGGCAGTGTAACCGAGTCCTTTAGCGGTGTCCTTTAGACGTATATAAAGTCATTGCGCTGGAAAAAGTATAATAAATGAGTTTTTATTTGGGGAAAAAAGCTTTTATATGCATAAAAACATGAGATTGATAGGTAAGAAGTCAGCCTGCAACACATAATGTGCACTTAAGCTCTTCTATCAAATTTGCCATTCTTATCAACAGTTCTAGTTTTTATAGAGCCAACAAGAAATATTTAGTATCCTTCACTTTGAGGCATTTTATTGATTATAAGTAGGCTCTATCAGTAACATTATAATGTTTTGCTGTAATTTTAGTGGCTCAGTAGTGGCAAAAGCTGTGGCTCTTGTAAGTAAACTATCAGATTTTTAGGTTTCTGTTATTGCTTTGTTTTGTTGTTCACTGTTTATAATGATACCTGCTTCTATACCTGCTTTTATATCCTCCATTTTGTCTTTTGCATGTTTTGTTTTTTTACCCACAACTTTTTTCATTCTGAATATGACACCTTTTTCACTCATTAATCAGCACAAACAAATTACCTGCTTCTTCACAATGACAGTGTCTGTTGGTCTGTCAAGGTGTCTGCTTCTTCATTTCAACATTTGTGGCAAATTGTTTTTATTGGTGACCCTGCCGCCCCCCGCCCCCCCCGAATATTTTGAATAAATGGTGGTGGAGGTGGTATTGGGCTTGTACTTCATGTTTCATTACCAGTATTCTACAGTGCCTTTTTTCAGTACAATTGGTTTGAATCGTTGCATGAGTCATGTAATTTAAACATTACAGCTAAGGCACCAGACCGTTACAATTATGGGGTTTGAGTTCATCTTAGCAATGCAAACCAAGTGCTAAGCAGCAAACATCCTTTCTTTTTCCATACAAGTTAAAAAAAAGTAGCAACCAGGTGTTACTGGTCAAGAAAATACTGATTCATTGATTGTCATCAATGTGAGCAACCCTGTGAACACAGAGGTTTGGGCAATTTGCTGTTTTGGAGTTTGCAGGTGTGTGCTAACCCAATGCCAAAATGGAAATGCATCAGCAAGGACCTTAGACAAGAAACCCCAAAGCCCATGAGTTGGAGAAAGGTCTGTAGGCCCTTTCCAGATTGTGTGAATAAACAAAGAGAAAGTATATAAGTGGAAAACAAGACAGCTGTCAATCTTCCGAAAATAGATGTGCTGACAAATTCACCCCAAAGTCAGTAAATAAAAATAAAAAAAGAGCTCAAGCTCAGACACTACAGGCCCAGGTAGTAAAATTAAAGTTAATGAGAATACAAGCATAAGAGACAGAAAAAAATATGTGTATTTAGGGCTTTAGACAAGAGCACAAAAAACATCACAATTTTTTTATTCTGAAAAATCACAGGTCTTCTGGAATGATGTCGTTAGAACAGCGGACATCAGAGCAGAGAGGTTTGACCATCATGCACAGCACCGTGTTTGGAAAAAAGGAACTAAACGGTCTATCTGAAGCACACAAAGTTATGAAGTGTATCTGTGAAGCACAATCCTGGAGAGCTGATCATTTGAGCCTGATCTACAACTACAGGTCTTGGAATATGAACTTATCGATTTACCAGAGCACCCCAGATTCAAATGTGAGGCTTTTTGTCTAACTGCTAAAGCTCGGCCCAAACTGGACCATCAACAGGACAATAATCCCAAACACAGCAACACATTTATAACAGAATGACCAATACAGAAAATAATCCAGGAATTGCAATGATCTAGTCAAAGTCCAAATTTTAACCTGATTTTAAAAGTGGTGGATTGATCTTAAAGAGCAGTGTAGAAACAAATGTCAACAAAAACATTAATGAACTGAAGCTATGTCGCAAAAAAAGCCCCAAATTCCTTCACAAAGATATCAGAGACTAAAAAAAGTCATCTGTTGTGGTTTAATAGTGGGTTTAATAGTGGGTTAATAGTTTTTTAAGAGAAAAATACATTAGCAAAGCTAATTTTGCTCTGTTTTCTAACAGAGAAGCATCTATATATCCATGGAAAACAAGCTAGATGGAGACAATTTACCACTTGTCTTCTGTAAACCAGAGTGTACACACTACATGTGAAACTGTCCCCTGTGCAGAATAGCGTCCAAGTAGTTAACCCAATCATAGTCATTAACTGTTCATTAGCAGTAATTTAATGAGGATACTTCTCCTCACTCTGCAGACTTTGTTCTGTATTCCTCTCAGCGTTCCACAGATAATTTCTCTTCTGACCAAACAGAGTTGTGGGAGGTTGAGGTGATCTCTGAGCAGACTGCACACCAAGGGCCCAGGGCCACTGGGAATGAGTCATTAATAACAGCCAACCGCTGCTGCTGCAAAACTCGGGCTCTACTCTTAACAATTTCTGCCTCATTTGCTGTTACACACACAGAAAGACACCAAACACACAGAATCATCTCGACAAATCTGTCTTCTCCTGAAGCAGTTTATGTTGTTCATTCATGACGAAGCTGAAAGCAGTTTTGGCGGATTCTTTGTATGCAGAGTCTCGGTGTGGCATTTGGCTGAGAGATACGCTTGTGCTGCGCGACATTATGACAGCCTTGACATTTTACTCCCTAATGTTGCACACGCTGTTTTGCATCAGAATATGTGTCTGTAAAAAAAAAATAATGAGTCTTATCTCCTTTTCCTTTATTCTCAGGGGCTGATTCCAGCTTCCAGTGGAAATGTTGAGGAATTTAAAGCAATTAAAACAAAGGATGAACCTTTGAGTTCTTTAGAAAATAGTAAGTTAACTTGGATTAAAATGCTTCTGATAAATGCTTTTCAGGTTTTGCTGGTTTTTACAGTTCATTATGCTGTGAACTAGCGGATTCAGAAAACAAAACGGACAATCAGAAGTTTCTATTCTCTCATCTAGGGTAATCATTTTGAACTTTTAATCATTCATTTGAGACATTGATTTCTGGAGTGGAATGATTATAAGACAATTAAAAGCACAAGCAGAAATGTATCATGGGCTTTCTCTAGTGAAATATATATATATATATATATATATATATATATATATATATATATATATATATATATATATATATATATATATATATATATATATATATATCCATCCATCCATTTTCCAAACCGCTTAATCCCTCATGGGGTCGCGGGGGTTGCTGGTGCCTATCTCCAGCGTTCACTGGGCGAGAGGCGGGGTACACCCTGGACAGGCCGCCAGTCTGTCGCAGATGACCATTTGACCATTCTTCTCAGTGGTTTTCAGGCACCAATCTGGCTTTTTATGAAGGTCCACAATTTTTCAAAATCTTGAAAGCCAAGACTTTGGGACCATTCTACTATAGTTTAATCCTAGCTTGTATTGGGGCCCAGCCATGGGGGAAAAGGACTTAATAGCAACAGCAATCAAGAATAGGGTACAAACTAAATGATAAATTGTTAATCAAGCCATTTTAATGCACAGCTTCCAGGAATCCCCATGACACCATAGAACTACAAAATCACTGGGGGGAGGAGGAGGGTGCTACATGCATGAACGTCTTGATCTTGCTGGCCGAGTAAAAGACAAGAAAAAAACATTGGATCCAAAATAAGTACAGTCTGATTTCTGAGTAACCAGTGACGATACCCCAAGCAAAAATAAGACTGGCTGCATGAAAAAGGCTTTCTTAGCTCTTGCTGAAAATAATTTGAAAGAATTACAGATTCCCCAAGAAATGATGGTGTAGCTAACAACAACGACAAAGTGGTTTACTTTCTACTGTCCCACGAGATGGGTTACGCTTCCCTTGTGAACCCAGTCTAAGCAGATGCTCCGACTAGTACTCATACACACAATAATACTGTATTAATTATATTTAAATGTACATTTAAATGTGCTTGAACTTAGAGGGGTTGCTACACAGCACCACCATGGCTGGGACCCTAAACGTAGAAGTGACATCATCACGTCTGCAATCAGTCACCATTTTGTGAGTCCCTAAACCTCTTTAAGCCGCCATCTTAGTAGTTCATCACTCCACCGACTTTAATCAGCCGCAGCAATGGCTGGTTGACACAATATCAAGAATCAGTTGTCCAAAAGGTAATTAATATATATATAATTCAGCAAAAATGTCAACAACACAATATTTTATTAAAATAATATCTTACTTTCTTTTCTGCTTTGCTTTGTGAGCTGGTGGTTTGAACACAAACCAATTGGTGTTCTCAGTTATATTTAAAGTCCAACTCATTCTGTCATTGGATGGCGTTGATGCACTGAATCCAGCGGGGGATGGACCCAGGAAATGAAATATTACTGGGGGACATTCGATTGGATGAACTTCAGGTGAGTAACAATCAACATAATATCAAACAACTGGGAGAAAAACTGAACTGGGGGAACTGAGGAGTGTTATATTCAGAAATTAACTACACACTGCATTGTTTAATTGGTTAATCATTTCAGTTTTATTATATGTTCTTTTTTCCATAGTTTATTAATTTTGCTTTTGCTTTTCATGTTACTTAGTATTTTAATTGAACATTACACAGTTAAAGAACTTTTAAGACTAAAGTATTTTACCAAGAAGTTGAAGTATTTTGTCAATACATTCTTGCAGTTGGGGATAATGTGTTTGTGTTTATTCTGTTTGAGAATGCCAGTGTGTGAATTAACTCCTTCCTCTGTTCTTCAATTGACAGAGACTGAGAACCATGTGCCTATTTTTTTCCTGACAATCAAGTGGTGCCCTGATTTGGTCATTTTGATTAAAGTTACTAACCTTCTTAACACGTATTATTATTCATAGCCAAACCTAATGTTGTGCAATGCTTGTGTTATCCTTTCCAAAACCAGTTGGAATGTTTGATTGAGATCAGTCTCCTTTCAGAAAACCCGGTTGCATTCGAGTTTTAACCAGCCTAACTGCTTTAAGATGAACATTTAGAATTTAGAGGTGACCTCTGTTCCTCATTACTCCGTACATCTCCTATTAACATTTCTAAACATCCTTATCAGTTTTGCCGAGTTGCTCAATCTTAGTCTTGTCTGATTACATTTATCTTTACATTTATCTTTACATTTATCTATGTGGGCAGTTGTCAATTTCAGTCCACGTCGGGGTTGTCTCTTTTAAAACAAGGTCATTTTTCTGGTCTTATTTACGGGTTCATCAACCACTGTTCCAGCAGTTTCTAGTTCCTTGGTGGTTCCTGGGTTCTTCTTGAACATATGGACCATGTTCTTTTTATCCATGTAGTCAGCTTGGTCCATCTTCCAGACCTTCTTATCTAAGATCTGAATGAGTTGTACATTTGCTTGGTTGTTTACACAGATGACCCTCTTATGTCCAGCCTTTTAGAAATGAGTGATTTCAACCAAATGCCCTTGATGCTGGCTAAGTAAATAGGCAACTTTACTTAAAAAAAGTACAATACACTGAAAGACCAAAAAACAGAGCAAACAACATCAACAGGTTGACGCATGATTCATGCTAGAGGAAGGGAATCTATTGGCTGCTCTTAAATATGATTTAAAACCAGAAGTTAATAGCCCTTTCCTGGTGGAGTAAGATGCTTACCTTTATCTGTTCCTCCATTCCTGAAGGAACAGAATGAGCCATTAAAGCCACAGTCCAACGACGTGTTCTTAACTTTGTGACTTTTCCAAACAGGGTCATTGAAAACAGCTTTGCATCTTTCAGCCGGAGCCAAAATATTTAAAAGAAAAAAAAAATTCAAGCGCCAGATTTCTCCTCGAAGTCTGAGCATCAATCTGTCTACCTGAGGGGACTCATCTGCCTCGGCTTATCAAATGTCACGTCAGCTCTGATTGCTCATCTTTTCTGTTGGTGAAGGAGGTCAAATCCAAATATAACGTGTAAGCGAAAGCTGCGCCTCATCCGAGGTGCTTGCATGCTGACCTCCAGTTGATGATGAATGGAGAGTGATTTTCAGGGTTTATTGACGGCCGGCGCGGCTCATAATGGGAGTAAAGGGCAGCTTCCTGGCATCCATCCATTATGGGTCAGATGGAAACGCCTCACTGTGTTCCAGCTGCAAGGTCTGTTAGTCAGTCAAGATTTAAGGCTCTCATTGCATCATGCGGAAGACTGGTAAAGGTTAGGAGGCAGTGAAGATTGTAATCACATGCAAAGCTGCAGAGAATGGCTCTGCCAGTGGAAGGAAGGATAGATTTTTGGACTTTCATGTGCAGGTAAAAATTCAGACTTTAGCTTTATTTTTGAACCATGATGACCTGACTCTAGATTTTTTTATCTAGTCATACTGGAGTTAGAAGTCACCTCTTAAATCATGTTTTTCACACACACACACACGTATATATATATATATATATATATATATATATATATATATATATATATATATATATATATATATATATATATATATATATATATATGTTGTTGTTTTTTACACTCAGGTAACGAAGATGTATTAAGACTTTACAGTATGTACAAAAAAACTAAATTCAACTTTGTTTATTTATATGGTGTCAATCTAAAACAGATATTGTTTCAAGGCCCAAAACAAACAGATTCAATTGATATACAGATGCCTTCAGACGTCTTTTTCTCACGCAACAAGAACCTGAAGGAGTAAGAACTATGATTATGACTCAATCGATGAGTTATTGTGCAACAAATTTACAATGAGGACAGTAAAACACAATGTCGAGCATGTGAATCATCAAAGAAAACAAATGAATACAGAAAGCAAATGTACTTTAGATAATGAATATATACATAACTGAATTTTATTCAACTCACAAAATAACATGCAGAGGTCCTTTTCTTCCATTTAAATAAACCGAGTAGCAATGTTTAGCTGCATGAAAGGTGAACATGCTAACGCTCATCAGTACATGTGCCCAGACTGATTAATCTCTACAGATGGGTCCATGTAGACCCCAACACTTTGTTGTGTGCTTTGTTGCTGTCATCGATGTAAGACTGGTTCGAAAATTATTATAATGCTGTGTTTGAATCTATACGTCAACATCATAAAGCAAGAAAAAAAAATCAATAAACATAATTAGTTTAGGTGGTTTTATTTAAAGGAAACAGAGAAAATAAAATTTTATTTACATTTTTTCTTCATTTTTCATGATTTCTTTTCTGCAAATCCCTTTCTTTGGAAGGGTTTTGTCATATCAAAGTGAACGTAGGCACACTCATCAGTGTGATCTTTTGCAGACATTGTTGCCACACATGCTGCAGCATTGCTGGATCTTGCGGTCAACCATCCTTGGGCACAGATAGTTTCTCTTTTTTGGAGCAGGGGGCTTTGCAGCTGCGTTCTGGCGAATGTCAATCAGGCCCAGAGAAACGAAGGTAGACTTCACTCCCTTCTGTAAGGCCCTTGGGTTCTGAAGGCGTTCCTTTAGGAGGTCATCAACAAGTGCTTCACCCACGTCATGATGCATGGAGGACTACATGACCACAGAATGGTTTTGTCATGTCTGATAATAGCTAAAAAGTTGAATGAAGTGAGCACAGCAACATGAATAAACATACGGTTATTTAACATTTTGGCTAGGGTCCACATGGACCCCGCACAAAAATGCACTATATGAACCCTATTAAGCATAGTAACACAATGATATTTGGTATGCAGGGTAACAACTTGATTTGTAACAACTACTTTAAATAGCGGACAAAAATATCTATACACAGGGAAAATATTAAAAACTATGCAGCTCTGGGATCAACTTGGACCTTACTGTATGCATAGTTGGTAAAATGTGATGATCCTGGTTTTTCAGTGTAACTGTTGAGAAAATACATTATATAAAGAAAATAACAGCTATTTCTGTGCAAATTATGGCAAATTTCATGCAGGTTCACTCAGGACACAGCTACCCAGACATGTCTTGCAGAGGCAGGTGAGTCTTTACTATCTCTGCTGTTTATGTCTAATCTTCTGATTTTATGTGGCTTACATTCTTTTTTTTTAACCCTGGAAAAAGGGTTTCTGTAGCCATAACCTTTTATTATCGAAGCTTTCTGTTTACATTCTATATGTTCACAAATGCAAGGAAAGTTAGACATGAACTGACCAGACAACAGACAACCACGACACCATTCGCAGACACTGCCTGACTAGGGCTCAGACAACCATAAAAGGCCCCTTCTTTCCACCCTGCTGCCCTCAGGCAGGAGATTTAAAAGCTTCAAATGCATCACAACCAGATCTTACAACAGCTTCATTCCACGAGTCATAAACCTGCTAACCAACTAATAATCCCCCCTCCCATACGTATAAAACTGATCACTACATGGACACTGTGAACTCTATTGCCATACAAAATCATTTGCTGCAACATTCCTGACAAATGTCAGAAATAGTTTCTGTTCCTTTTATATATTTCATTCTATACCTTTAATTATTTTAGTTCCATTTTTAATATTTCTCTTTTGTCTTCTTTTTTTTTTTTTACCCGGAGCCTTGCAACGAAATGTTGCTCAAATGTACATTGAGAATTTGCAGTTCAATGACAATAAAGTCTACGTCAAAGTCAGTCGAAGTAACTCACAACAAAAAAAAAGTCCTGGGTTAAAATCTCAGTAAGAATGTGGGGTTTGCATTTTTCTATCTTGCTAGTGTGGTTCCTTTCCAGGTACTCTGGCTTCCTTCACAGTTTAAATATATCCACTCTGAATTGCTTGTAGTTGTTGGTGTGTGTTTAAATGATTGCCATTCCTGTGTGTCTCTGTTGTGATGGACAGGATGGCATAAGGACTCTTATCCCCAGCTCATTGAACACAGCTAAACCAATCAACCTTAGCAACTGAAGATGATAACGCTAAGCTGGAATTGGTGCCCCATTCACGATGCACCCAAGCCTGACCTTGCATCCTGTAGGTAGCGGGTCCACAGCAGCAACATGTGCAAAGACCATCAGCACGTCAGGCTCGGCTAGACTCAAGTCTTACCCACCGGCTTGGTTCCAGCGATGAATGGCTCGTCTACGCAGCGTGGGACTGTCACCACTATGCTTCCCAAAAATCTCCAGTGGATCCATTTCAGTTCATAGCAATGATGGTCGTATATCGTCATCTGCGTGAAAAAAAAGTTATTGTTTTGTTTTTTTCCAGAGTAACTACTATTACGATTCAAAACGTGAAGCCTGTAGAGCTGTGTAAACCATCAGACGAAGGCACCTCCTGAGACTGACGTGACATATTTAGCTGCAGGACATCGGACTCTGTTGTCAGCAGAAACAGTCTGCTTCTTCAACTGCCTCCTGTTCCAATCAGCTCTGTCCTAAAGCTGCTCAGGCGCTCACTTTTAATGAGCTACAATAACTGCCGTCGACCGAGTCATTTTAAACTGCGACAGGGACGATTCAGAGCCGGTAAAAACGAGACGCTACGTGCCTGAATGTTTTCCACGCTGACGGCTTCTAATGAGACACAAGGACACTTTTTGTCATCGCAGGTGTCGGATCGGAGTGGATCTCCTGTGTGACCAAAAGAGATTCATCACAAAGTTTCAAAAAAGTTTTCGCCAGCTCGTAAAGAGCTTTTGGCTTTAAGCAACAGCACATCCAGTTGAGTCTTTGGGTAGAGTCTGAAACAGGTAAGCTGCCGGCTGACATCAGACTCCAAGCTGAATGTCTCCACATTATGTTGCCCCGTTGAGGTGATTGGACCAAGAGAGCAGTTATGAGATAATACCAGTGTTCTCTCCTGTGCTACAAGGACATGTTAGCCATCTGCCCCTGCAGCTTCGCTCTTTATCTTCTCTGTCGCCGCGTCACCTCATTCATCATGCAAGGATGAACTGGCCCAGCAGCACGACCTACGTTTGCAAATGACTCCAGCGTTTAACTGAATGAATCCGAACCGAGCTGCTGTTTTTATTGCTGTTGCTCCGAGCTCATTAGTTTAAAATTGCCCTACCTGGGGTAAAACGTCAAACAGCAAGTTTAACGTTTTCCAGAATGATAAAGAAAGCAATTTCTACATGGAATATAAATAAAAACACACAAATATCTGTCTTACAGCAATAATGGCAGACAGTGGGTGTGATTTTTTATTTATTTTTTGTCTGAAAACTAACCTGAACCCACTTTGAGTTTTTTTATTTGACCAAAAGGAGGAGGACTAATACAGTAGAACCCACTCGTTAGCCTAAAATGTTGACCTTATTCAAAACAAAACTTTACATGTCATTCAAGTGAGATGATTTGGTGCCTAACCTACAACAGAGAATAAGTAGGAACAGGAAGACTGTTTTTTTTTAGGTTTTCCTAAGGGTCTTTCAATTAAATGTATTGTCAGTGGTGTGCAGATGTGGTCCGGAGGTGACGCGATAGTTAATGGACGATTTTAATCTAGAATAAGCAGAGTGTCTCCAGGTCAATTAGGCCTATCAGCAGTTGTTCCCATATGATGCCATTTCATTCCAACTCCTTTCATTTTGTTCCTGCAAATAAATCAATTTGTACTCATGTAATTAACCGTATCAATATGGTTTTCCTGGCAATTTGATATTTTTTGATGACTTGTCATGGTAAACATTCATTAAAGTACTCAATTTTCTGAGGATTTCTTAGATTTCCTTTCTCATATTGTATCTTATTGTGTGATCAACTTACTGTAAGCATCGGGGAGACAAAAAATAAGAGCGAGATTAGCTGGAACCAATATTCTTGGTTTAACCTGATTACCGTCATGAGTTTCAACTTTTATCCAGCTCAAAATGCATCACGGCAATCTAAACATCTTGAGGAAAACTACTTTGAGATGTTCATTAAACAGTTTCCAGTGTTCTGGTAAAAGAAAAGCTGCAACTCAGCTGTGCCCAGAAATAAATGGGTTACTATCGGCAGGTCATTCAACGGTGAAATTAGAGAAACACAGATGCTGCCTCGAATGTAAAGTGTGAATAAAATTATCCTGAGGCTGATTGGGTGATTCAGCAGCTTTGTGCTGTCTGTGAGGGAATTTAACCCTTCATTAACATTCACTCTGATAAATGCAACACAAAGCCTCCAAATTTAACACTGAATAATGATACTACAGACGACTTTAGAAACTTTAAACTTTGTTTCGCAAAAATCACCAAGTGTGCGAAATAAAGTTAAACTCCAAAATAGAATAGAATAGAATACTCCAAAGCAAACTGGCCTGTTAAATAACCCTCTTTATGTGTAAGAACCTTGTAACTGGAGCACAAATTCAAAAAGTCAAACAGTTTCATGCTTTTTCAGTTGTAAAAACTGTTTTACCACCATCAGGGAGGCTTAATTAATTGATGAGAGGACACAAACACAAATACAATTTATTTTACCTGCTTCTTTCTGTTAAAAGTAACTCAAGGACTCCTGTCCGCTAATTTGGAAGGCGCTCCTTTAGTGCAATATTAATCAGGCTGCAGATGCACGCTGGATGAGGACCAAATAGGGCTTTCCTGCAGTTTGCTGCTTCCCCAAGATGCTGTCCTGCTCTCTGAACATCTGTGTCGCATTAACCTGATGATATATCCCATAAACCTATGATCTCAAAATTCCCTGGACATCTACAAGGCCACAGCTGTACTCATGAAGATTACCGTTCATGCTAGTTTTCATGCTAGTTAATGCCATTCTAGCATGATGCATTCCCAATGAGAACCATTTCTGCAACTTCACCCTCAATTTTGGCCTTACAGTATAAACCATCACTAGGTTTTAGCTTTTAAGTAGCATGAAAAAAAAAGAACATTGCATTCAGACTTGTTTCCCGCTCTGGTGGAACCATTCACACTAAACCCAACATGTCTGTGTGTTTTTCTGATACCTGTGAGCTGATCACACCTAGCCTTTGAAGCCTGGAGTTTCTATTTTTAAGTCTCACAGTAAATATCCTAAACACAGTCACAGGTTGCCTTAGCTACAGTACTTTGAAATGCTGCTGTACTATCATTAATATTGCATATTCTTTCATAATGTTCTGTAAATATGCTGGTGTTTTTTTTTTTTTTTATCGTTCTTCCGCTGTTTAATTTGAATGTTTTGTGTTTTTTTTTTACATGATTATGCCATAATATCAATAAATGTGCAATATTTACGCTGGTATTTTTTCTACTTTCATTTGTGGCATCTCTGGTGAAGCGCTTTCTCTGTTGCTTTAGAACTAACTTTGATTAAATGTTTTCATTTACATAAACTTGCTGTAACTGTCTGTGTCTTGGCCACGGTCATGCCAGAATTTCCCCATTGTGGGACAGTAAGGGAATTTCTTATCTTTTCTTTTTGTTCTTTATTTACTCCCCCAAAGTTCAGTCCTCCAACTCATCTTCTTCATCAGTTAATGTACAGGCAGAACTTTTTTTTTTCTTTCACAGACAGTTTGCAATCAGCCTGGAGTCTAAAAGTTGCCCCTTCCCTTAGTTTTCCACCAATTTTCATTATGAGTCCGGGTGCAATCTAGAGATGTTCACCCTTCTCTACCGCTCTTAGCTCATCTCCAATGTTAAGCTCTGTGCATAATGTTTTGAATGTGCGAGGAGCTTCAGCATGACACGACACAATAACATAACAGCTGCAGGAGAGTTGTAAGAAATAAGTTGGACCGCTGATATCCCAGTCAGAGCATGATGTGGGTACAAGCTGGGCAGGAGGCCAACATAGCCAGTTCAAATTTTGTTTAATTTTCTTCAAATTGTTCTACTCATACTACTTGTATCCCTATTCCCTACATCACGCTTCCTAGTGCTTCTTTCATGACCACAACATGCACTCTATCTACAACACAAAACAGAACCGACTGCTCACCAGAAGACCTCACTATGGCCTTCAAAAGACTATCAACATTCTTGTAATTGTTTTTAATCTCGGCATGAACTCTGTCTATCTATCTATCTATCTATCTATCTATCTATCTATCTATCTATCTATCTATCTATCTATCTTGCAGCTCCTGCAAGATATATATATATATATATATATATATATATATATATATATATATATATATATATATATATATATATATACATAGCTAGACTCAGCTGGGGACAGATAAAAAAGAATCGATTGAGCTCCCCAGGCAAACTCTTCATCCGACTCTAGCCACCCTACTGAGGAAGCTCATTTCAGCTGCTTCCTTCTAGTGCCTTCGTTATGGCAGAAAAGGTCCCAATCTGTCCATCCATCTCTAGCCTCATTCCACCATCACTTGAAAGCAAAACACCACGATCCTTGAACTTATTTGAGGTCCAGGTTGACCCCCCTACCCGAAGGGAGCAATCCGCCCTTTTCTGGCTCATGTAAAAATGTAAGAAAAAGTATTTAAGCAAAGAAATCTTTGAGGCACCCCAGTGATAACTCTGCTATATATTTAAATAAATGTGACCTGGGAATGGAGGGACAAAGTGAAAGGAAGGAGAAAGTGGAGAGGAGGATTGCAGACGCCATCTATTTCCCCGTTGCCTCTGCAGGGCTCGGCAGCGGCAGTTCTATGACAATATCTCTATTAGGAGAGATGGAAGGTGTGTTGGCTGCACATTATTAACTGCTGCAGGTCTCAGATCAGCATACGGTGGTGGAGAGTAATGTCTGCTGACATCCAGTTAATGCACACTGCAGTGCTGCCACCAGCCTCTTTTCTCACAGCACCAAGGTCATCTGACCCGAGTGGTATTAAAAAACCATTTGTTCCAATTAAACAAAAGGTGTGTTGGCAGAGAGGAGCTGCAGGAGGCGGGTTACAAGAAGCTTCAAGAATACAGTGATAATTTCGTGCATGGTTGTCCTGCAGCAGTCAGCTGATCGGACTGGACACAAGGGCAAAATGTACGTAATCTAGGTTCTTAAACTCAAAAGGCTGCAGCGTTAGTTCTGATGAGAATCGTTCTTCCCGTCAAACCCACGCCCATTCTCCCAGTTCATATGTTGCCGATGGTCAGAGGCAAAACTGGGAGCAAGATAAAGGCACAACAATCAATAAGAAACATGAACAACACAAATATGGTTTTAACCCGTCGGTCCAGAGATAATACAAAAGTATGGTCTGTCATGGGCAAAAAGGAGCTGAGCTAAGAGGTAAAAGACTGAATCCATGTATTCATCTATGTTCCAATCCTCACATATGTCCATGAGATATGTATCACCTGAAAGAAGACCCTAAAATGAGCTTTCCTGGTAGGGCTATGCCTCAGAAATAAAGCTCTTTCATCCAGGAGGAGCCTGGAATAAAGCTGCAGCTCTTCCACATTGAATTGAGTCAGCTAAGGTGGTTTGAATAACTAATTAAGATGCCTCCTGGATGCCTCTCATGGAGATGTTTAATGGATACAAGTAGGAGGAGACCCCAGGATGCCCCATTTTGAGATGGAGAGTGCTACTGAGGAGAGAGATGTCTGGGTTTGGCTTCTTTGGCTTCATGAACAACACAAATATGGTTTTAACCCGTCGGTCCAGAGATAATACAAAAGTATGGTCTGTCATGGGCAAAAAGGAGCTGAGCTAAGAGGTAAAAGACTGAATCCATGTATTCATCTATGTTCCAATCCTCACATATGTCCATGAGATATGTATCACCTGAAAGAAGACCCTAAAATGAGCTTTCCTGGTAGGGCTATGCCTCAGAAATAAAGCTCTTTCATCCAGGAGGAGCCTGGAATAAAGCTGCAGCTCTTCCACATTGAATTGAGTCAGCTAAGGTGGTTTGAATAACTAATTAAGATGCCTCCTGGATGCCTCTCATGGAGATGTTTAATGGATACAAGTAGGAGGAGACCCCAGGATGCCCCATTTTGAGATGGAGAGTGCTACTGAGGAGAGAGATGTCTGGGTTTGGCTTCTTTGGCTTCATGAACAACACAAATATGGTTTTAACCCGTCGGTCCAGAGATAATACAAAAGTATGGTCTGTCATGGGCAAAAAGGAGCTGAGCTAAGAGGTAAAAGACTGAATCCATGTATTCATCTATGTTCCAATCCTCACATATGTCCATGAGATATGTATCACCTGAAAGAAGACCCTAAAATGAGCTTTCCTGGTAGGGCTATGCCTCAGAAATAAAGCTCTTTCATCCAGGAGGAGCCTGGAATAAAGCTGCAGCTCTTCCACATTGAATTGAGTCAGCTAAGGTGGTTTGAATAACTAATTAAGATGCCTCCTGGATGCCTCTCATGGAGATGTTTAATGGATACAAGTAGGAGGAGACCCCAGGATGCCCCATTTTGAGATGGAGAGTGCTACTGAGGAGAGAGATGTCTGGGTTTGGCTTCTTTCTTATAGACAACAAAATATGAGTTGGTTTGGAGGGTATGAAACTAAACCTGAGAGGGGAATTTTAGGATAAACAAAGGAGTTATGTGAGATGGTCCAGTAAAAGACCAAGTGTCCCCCAGCAGGGGCTGGAGAGGTCGTTTAGGACAGTAAGGTGTATGTTAACAGAAGGATATGAATGGATGGATGGATGGATGGATGGACGGACCGACGGACGGACGGACAGATGGATGGATGGATGGATGGATGGA
This sequence comes from Fundulus heteroclitus, assembly GCF_011125445.2. Taxonomy (NCBI): domain Eukaryota; kingdom Metazoa; phylum Chordata; class Actinopteri; order Cyprinodontiformes; family Fundulidae; genus Fundulus; species Fundulus heteroclitus. Next base: position 175,071 of record NW_023396548.1, on the reverse strand, counting down.
TGGATGGATGGATGGATGGATGGATGGATGGATGGATGGATGGATGGATGGATGGACGGATGGATGGACGGATGGATGGATGGATGGATGGGTGGATGGACAGATGGATTGATTATCACAACTGTTGAGGAATAGAATTTACTGACAACCTCAGCTGATGCTGTGGTATCTGGTACCAGGATGTTAGCAGCAAATCCTTTAATTCCTGTATGCTGCAAAGTGAGGTCTCCATGGATCTGACTTATCTATGCAGTGCATAACCCACTGCTGGGTTGAGGTCAGGGGGAGTTTGGAGGGCAAGTCAGCGCCTCATGTTTACTGGTTGTTTACAACCAGCAAACGTGCTGCAATCCACGCATTTTCATGGGAAGTTGAGTGGAAGAAAAATGTTTGGTAGCAAAAGGTGCACTAGTAACAGGGATAACCACAGCCAAGCAAAATCCATTTAAGCATTTTAGGCAGCTAGCAGACCCCCCCCCCCCCCACCCACCCATCTCCCCCGTAGTTTGCATGTCAGCATGGAGTTGAAGATTAACCATCATAGATCTGCTTCAACAGACCCTCTGTCATTTAGACAAAGCAGACAGCACTTAGTAGATCATTCTTTGATTCATCAAGTGCATTTAATACAATTCAACCTGATTTGCTTTGCCAGAAACTCCAGAAGACCCAATCACCTGGATCAGAGACATCACAAACAGACCACAGTTTGTGAGATTGTCTCATCATGCTTTTGTGTCTAAAATCAATGTGGCGGCCACCGTGGTTAAACGGTGGTCTGGCATTGAATTACAAATCCACATTGCCTTTGGTTCAAAAGGTTTTGTGATGTAATTTGGAGAAACTGACCTCAGTAGCTCTGTCGCTGTGGGAATGTTTCTATATGGCAAATCAAGCTAGCTCACTGCTGCTTTCCCCCAACCCTGAACACAGACCCGCTCCCTAACCTTCCTGTGTATCCCAGCCCTCTTGGATGGAATTTTTCAAATTTGTCTGATGGCAGGATTATGCTTTTACATTTGGATGAGTTCCACTTTAAAGAAGTTCAAAAGGCTTCTAAAGAAGGCCGGAAGTATCACAGGTCGTCAGAATATGTATATATATCTATGTGTATGTATGCATACGTATAAAATCTTTGTGGCTCAAATTGGGGGGAAAAACATCCAACCAATTCACAATTACCCTTCTGTGGTCATCCTAAAACTACTACTCCTCATAACCCAAAACAAAATAGATTTTTCTTTTAATTTATACGCTCGTTATTAATTTGCTTCTAGTTTTATTTTAGCAGGGAAATAACAAATGAAAAAAAAAATGCTCTTCATTTTTCTTTATTATTCTATGAAACAAATTTGACGAAAGCCTTTTATTCTTGTCTTATCATTGTTGGTTTCAATAAAAAAAATTTAAAATAATGAACAAAATTTTCTGATGTGTAGGGAGCAGTTTATAGGGGCTAAAACTTTAAATGTTCGACCATCTCTATGAACCAGCCCCGACCTTGGCACGGCTAAATGCAAGTGATTGTTAGATCTAGGGGATCTAGAGGGTGCATAAGGCTCCAGGGGTCACCTCCTTTTAAAAGGAACAAAAAGGAAACTGACGGTGGTGATGCTGTGCTCGAATGGCCAGCAGACTGATCTAATCTTAAATTATCAGCAGAAAGACCACCAGAGCAGCAGATATACCCAAGACTTATTATGACACAGTTTAGAAGCTGCCAATAAAAAGTTTAAAAGATAAAGGGAATGTAATACATATATATGCCCCATGCCCCACACTGTAAATAAGTATATTCCGTAAAATACCGTTGTGTTTTTACAGATTTCCCAGCATTTTTAGATTTTTGGTTCATTACTCACTTGATGTGAAGTTGCAAAACACACTGTGCTGCTAATTTATTAAAACCTATATGAATTATTGCCTCTGCCAGAATAAATGATGGAGATTTGAAGCTAAGCTTGTCCTTAGACAGCCTTGTCCTAAATGTGAGGCTCTTTAAAAGCCATATCATTCATTTTTCTTCTCCCCAAAACTGAGACCGGGTTTTGAATCAGTTGATTTTCGGATTAACTCTCAAAAAGTTCGGAGAAACAAAAATGTCATCTGAATTTGATTGAGCTTAATGTTTCAACCTGATAATATGGACATTTGGGAGAGAGAAGAATTCAGATTTAAATTTTTCAAATTGCTCAATATCGATAAATGTTATATATTATGTTAAATTAAATCAGAGAGGATAATACTTTTACCTGCATTAGTAGTTCTTGTTTTCAGATATAAAGGCTAATTCTGACTGAAAGGTGTCATGTTTGCCTGCCAATAAAGTGCCAGTGGTAAAGTGGCAAAGAACAGAGTTTTTAATGGTAAGCAACAAGGAGACGTATCGCAGCAAAAGCAGGAAGGAAAGTGCAGAAGAGTAAAAACACAAACCGATGAAAACCAGTAAGCTTATATACTGAGGGAGGGTGAATAATGTCATTGAACCCAGGTAAGCTAATCAGCGGAATGTGGTCCAGCTGAGGCAGAGAGCAAACAGAAAGTCTTATGGAAGGAAACTAATTAACACAGAGGGAGCTGAACTGGAAACCAAAGGAACTACAAACCAAGTGGGAAAAGCGTAGCACATTAAATTGCAGCAGTATCTCTTCAGAGCCACTCTGCACAAAGTTAACCCACAGAAAGCAGCTGGTCCACATGCACAGACTAGCAAGGACATGTCTTCATCTCCATCTTTAACCTCTTGTTTAATAAGTTTGCACACCCCACCTGCCTTAAGTCAACTACCATTGTCCCAGTGTCCAAGAAGAACATAGTGAGCGTGCTAAATGAATAAATCGCCCAACTACTCTGACTCCAATCATCACCAGATGTTTTGAGAGGCTCATCTTCACATACATTAAGGCTGCCACACCTACAGACCTCAATTCATACCAGTTTACACACAGAGCAATAGTTCAACGGAGAATGCCCTAAACGGGCCTAGCCATATACTGTGACTTTATGAACTTGACGAGCTCACTTTATAACTAGCTCACTCTGGCTGCATACATGTTTTTCTGATTAAATTATAGCTCATTATATTTTATTTCTATGTTTTAGCAAACTTTATTTATATAGCACCTCTCAAGATAAAAATCACAACATGCGTTAAAACAGAAGATAATACAGACAAAAATTAAACAAAAGCACATTTAAAAATATATGTTTTCAGCTGGACTTTAAGAGAAACCACTGAGTCTGCTGATCTCAGATTCAGAGAAAGGGAGTTCCACAGTCTTGGAGCGACAGAAAAAAAAGCTCGGTCTCCCTTAATTTTCTATTTTTTTTATGGGGGACAATCAGCAGGTCTTGATTACTGGACCTCAGAGCCCCAGTGGGGGTGTAGGAGTGTAATAGCTCAGCAATGTACACTGACGTCTGTCCATGTAGAGCGCTCCAAGTTAAAACTAAGATTTTGAAATGCACTCTATAAAAAAACAAAAATTTAGAAGATCATGTCAGGAGCCTAGTTGCAGCACTTTGTACACACTGTTTTGGTAAGATATGTGTAAAGTGCATTGCAATAATACTCTGTTTTTGCTCTGTTCATAGTAAACAAGGCACTTTTGTGTATATTTACCATAACAAGACCATGTGACCTGAAGTACAATATTACGCATGTGGGGAATGAGTAAACAAGGAGAAGCAATGGAGTCGAACGAGTCAGCAACATCCATTGGAGGTGCAAAAAGAGAGGGTAAGCCACCCTAACCCAATAGATCAGGTTGATATTCGACCATGCTGTGCTGTCACTTTACTTTGGCATTGCAGGGTTGTCTGCTAGCTCTTACAGTAGCTGCGTCTACTGCCGGCATCTTACTTTCTGATTTCTGAGTTCCGCGATGCTGACAGCAGATGGAGCAACAATGTTTATTTTCTGATCGCACTCAGTACAAAGTTGTTTTTTTAGGCTCAAATAGGACTGGGTAAACATTGGTGTATATTGATTTACATGGATACTTGATTTTCTCAGCAACAGACCCCAGAACATCAGGATGGGAACATTCCTTACAGTCCCATCCTGAAACACAAAGACACAGCAGGAGTGCATCCTCAGCCCCCTCCTCTAATCCCTCTTCACTCATGACTGCTACGCTAACCACACCAGCAGCACCATCATACAAACTGATAACACCACTATTGTAGGACTTATTAAAGACCATGACGAATCAACCTCCAGGGAGCAGATCCAGAATCTGAGACAATGGTGTGACAACAATAACTTGGACCTAAACACAACCAAAGCCAAGAGGTAACTGTGGACTTTAACAGATCCAAATAGTCCGACCACTCCACTCTAAACATTGACGGTGAGGAGGTAAAGAGAGTGGATTGTTCTGAGGTCCTTGGAGTACACATCTCGGTCGACCGCACCTGGTCCACAAACGTCTCTCACCAGGTGGGGAACAACATAAACGACTTTCTCAAGAAGCTGCACGCACCTCCCCAAACATCTGCTTGTTAACTTCTAGCGCTCCACCACGGAGGGTCCCCTGACTTACTGCTGCACAGTGTGGTTCAGCTCCTGCACTGCAGAGAACAGGAAGAGCCTCCAGCAGGTGGTGAGGGCAGCAGCACGGGTGACTGGGACCGCATTACTCCCACTTCTGTTCACAAGCAGTCACAAGCAGCGATAAACTCTGGTCCATTTGCACATTACAATCTACATAACCAACTGCTCTTTAAATTTGATCTTAATGTTGGCTTCTGACTTTGACTCACATTGTATGTTTCGTATATGTTCATTGTTCTTTTACAACATTCTTATTTTCTTTCATTAGGTCATCACACTGCTACCAGTGCCAGTGTTTTTTTCATCTTTCTTGTAACAGTGACAATAAATATATTCGGTTCTATTTCATTCAGCTCTGTTCAAACACAGAAGGATCATCACATAATCTTCTCTTATACAGTCACATTCACTAAATTAGAATATGGGTTCCAAAATGAGACTCATTAGTCAGATTAAAAGTACCATTTGAAAAAAACTACCTTGAAGCAAGTATTAAGCATAATTTGCATTAAGCACAAATTTCTGTATTAACATTTTTTATATTGGTTTAATGTAACATTCTTGTCTTTAATGCCGTGTTTGTATCTTATGTAAGCATAAAATCATCTTTATTAACAGAACTAAGGGTATTAAAACATCAATCTGGCAGTAATGAATCTGTATAATGTGTTTACTTTAGTTAATTGGGTGACAGAAACGAATGGACTTTTTGATAATGTTCTGTTGAATCCAAACTGGTCACTTATCCCAAAGTGACCAAGTTTTACATGCAGTATTTAAACCTTCATGTATACATTTTAGTATGTCATGCATTCTGTAAAATCATCTTTGTTCTGTACAGAACAGAATTATATAAATGATTCCCAAATGTCATCTTTTTCTATGTGATTTTTTTTCTTTTTTTTTTCTTTTTGCTTTTGGTAATTTTTCTCTCCAACAGAACCGTTGGTGTATGGAGCTGAAGTTTAGTCCGACCCAACCCTGTCAGCTATGTCAGACAATCAGCCTGCTGCCTCATACTCCCAGCTTCTGAAAAGCTTTTTCCCGTTAAGGAGAGGTTGATTAGACCTCTGCAGATAAGAGCCGGGGCAGCCTGCAGAGTAGACCTAACTGGGAATGCAGCTGAAGGCAGCACAACACAAGATGAACGAGCTGTAATGAACCTCCGCAGAATCTGCCTCTGCCCTATTCCCCGTCCTGTCCGATAGCTCATCATGGCCTGATCGCTCCTCTCCAGCAGTTTATCGCTCCTCCGGGTCTCCTCTAGCCCTCCTCTCGCCCTGCTTTACCCCTCTGAACTCAGGCGTCACCTCCTTCCACTCCTCCTGTGATGGACGGGTAATGAATCTGGTGCGGCGGAGGCAGAATGGGCCAGCCTTGATTTTGTTCACTGATTACCTTTCTTTCAGTTGACCAGGAGCATATTGTTCCAGGTGGAGGAGGAGGGGGGGGGGGAGAGGGAAAAACTGGAGCAGTTTCAGCAACGGCAATAGAAGTACAGAAGATTTGTCTTAAGCAGATGTGATGCAGAGGTTAAAAAAAAAAAAGCAGATTCAGGTTGAGCTGCTCTTTGCTTTCAGGGACAAACACTCACATATGCACAATTTACAAGAAAAACATAGAATTTTGTCGAATTTAAAAACTTTTTTTTTTTCCTGTTTATGTCAGAACAGATAACAAAAACTTTTTTTTTTCTGTTAAGAATTCATTGAAGACTCAGGTTGTCCTGCACAAGGACTACCCCTGTCAGCTGCTAATGAAGCTGGGAGATTTCAGGAAGGATTAGACATCAGCCATTCCACGGCATGGAAAGCAGTCTACCACTGGGCGATATTCAAAATGACTGACAACATGCCCCAAAATTGGCCTTACTATCAAAGTAACTGAAAGCACACCGGAAGATGATAAGAGAAGGCCAGTCTATAGCTTGCCAGAGAGAGTGCAGAGTCTAAAACTGAATCATTTGGACACCAAAAAAGAGAAATCCAGGTGAAGAACAACAGTAAAGCATGTCAGTAGAAGTGTCATGATTTGAGGATGCATTGCTGCAGCAGGATCTGGCTCATCACCACAGAAACTATCATGAAATATTTTGTGTGTCAGAAGATGCTTCAGGAAAACGTGAGACCATTTGTAAAATAAATTTAAGCTGAAGCAGAACTGGACCCTGCAACATAGCAACGACTCAAACCAAATGGGGGTAAGACTGTACAGCTTGTTCGTCCCTTGGGTAAGGGGGTATTTTTTCTGTCTGAATTATTCATTTGTCAGATGTGAGAGACCGATCAATCAAACACACACAGTCCTCTAAAATGGTCAGGAACAGGGCATAAAACGAGTACAAAGAGCAGCTGTCTATGAAAAATACCTAAAGTAGAATCATGAATGTGTTAAGGATCTGAAATCTGTTCAGACCTGTGAGTTTATTTAGCTTTCTGAATTTGTACATGAATATACACTCGTGGAAAATTAGGAAACCCTATGAAAGTCGACCTGTTTTAACATATTTGGAGACATACATAATATCAATTTAAAAAAAAAAAACTGAATAATTCAAGAGATATAAATAAACCAAAGTTATGTACAGAATCAAGACTCCATCAGATTATGAATCAGTTCAGAGTCAGGGATTCATAGTGATTTATTTTGAAGTGTCAAAACCTGAAGTTATATTGAACGTGACCACTTTAACAGACTAAAGGACAGTGTTACTGTGTTTCAGAATAAATTCAACCTGCTTAAAGTTCTTTAGATCTTTAATCTTAATCAACGTGTGTCCATGTTCACGTGCAAGATTGCTCAACAGGAATTAGTCTGGGTTTTCCCATGAATATCTGAGCTTTCTGCTATTCACACCTTGTCCAAACCGGAGCATGTGAGAATGTAGGACAGACACCAAGAGACCAAGCGTGACTCTGTCAAGGGATCGGTCCAGGTCTCCGACAGAGGAAAGAAATCTGCTTTGGCGGAAAGGAGCGAGTCTTCCCCTAAGGTCTGAGGGCAGCAGCAGACCCTGGAGCTAATTAATCACCCGTCTGTCTGGTCTCAAAGATTCCCTCATGATCCTGATTTGTTTTGGAGGATAAATAGGGGCTGGAGTTGAGATATTATTTCCCAAAGAGGCTTGAAATGGAGTGAAGCGGTGCAGAGTGTCAGGTGATAGTTTATACCTCGATTTGTAACAGTCTCTTTTATTCTGCGCGAGCTGTCTCGGGGAGTTATCCAAAGGTAAAATGAGTGCCGAAAATGGAGCACGAGGATGGAAGCTGAAGGAAAGGACAAGCAATCCGTCTCAGAGACAAAGAGTAAAGGACAACGAGCTGTCCCCGCTGAAGATGACCGAGGTTAATAGCTGCACACTGACACTTCAACCTCTGTGATTAAGGTTTCCTGCTGACGGCGCGCTCGCTGCCTGGACAGGACAATACTATTTACCCACAATCCCGCAGTCATTTAGACAGCGGGGCCTTTATGTGTCAGGACCGGACACAGTCTCACTTCCCTTTGATTGGATGTGAGCGTGTGTTTGCACTCCGATCACGGAGGACGGGACGGTTGGACCGCGCGCTCCGATCTGCAGCTCGGCTCGTAGGTGAGAGCTGATGTAAAAGGAGCGTTACAGATGGAGCTGCTAATGCTTCCCAGCAGTTATCTGTTGGCCAGAACAACATGGCGACTGATAATTAGTTTGGTACTGCCGGATTAACAAGTGGAGACAGAGCACTCAGACAGCTCATTTCATGCTGTGTGCTTTGGGTTTTATTAAGCAGCAGGTGAAGCTCAGTCTGTTTACAGGAAGAGGGAACTCACCGCCTAAAGGAGCAAAACAGTAAGAATTTATGGTAAAAAATTCAATTAAATATGTACAGTCGTGGGTAAAGAGGCGAATGTGATATTTTTCAGCAACCCATTTTCCGTCAAACTGTTTTATCTAAGGTATATTTCACACATTCCTCTAGAGAGAAAAAAATTGTGTCGCTAAGATACAATCTATATGTTGAAACAGCGCTGGTTCACCCTTTTAGCCATTTAATCCCTAAATGACTTACAGTTCAGAGTTAAGAGGTGTTGCAAATATAAAAAAAAAGTCAAACATTTTCTAAGAAACGGTTAAGAACAGGACTGGAAAAAGCAGCAGTTGAAAATAAAGTTGCAAAAGACCTTCTGAAGGTCTGGAGAAATATTGATCAAGGCCCCTGAGAGATGTTTGAAATCAAAGTATAAATGGGAAACTGCTCTGTGCCAGAATCGATTCATTATTTTCAGTATTGTGTTAATTGTTTGGAATCTGTTCAGAGTGGTGTTTGATGACCTGTTCGGAGTCAGGGATGCGTTCAAAGTAGGAAATTTGGACACAGTTTAGAATCTAGGTAGAATCCTAATATGCTCTTAAGGAATCTGTATGGGGTTTGAATGAAGAAGCTGTTTAGAATCAAGAAAGTATGGGATCTGTTCAGCATCAGGAATAAAATGAAATAAAAAAATTAAGATTTCCCTGTCTTTGCAAGGTCACAAACTTAACCCGCTGGTTTAGCATCGAATATCTTCAAAAAACATTCAGTCTGGAACCTTTGCATGAATCTGCTAAGTGTTTAGATAGTTTGAAGTCTGGAAAGTTGGGAGTTTTATTCAGAGATGTACAGAAATATGTTCAGAGTCAAAACTCAAGGTAGGAAATAATCCATTCAGGAATGTGTACAGATTCATTAATTACTTTATTTTCTGATTTCCCATCGTCAGATATCTGTGAAGAGAAATTCATAGCTAGGAATGAGTTAAAAAAGTACAGAAAGTTCAAAAACCCATCAGGAAACCCTATTTAGAAGACCAAAAACGTTAGGGGGAAAATTAGAGTGGTTTGGAGTTTGACAACTTTAAAACAATGTTTTATCATGTCTTTATCTTCCGTTTGCTATGAATTAGTTTCAGGCTCCCAGCAGGTAGCAGCAGCTTTACCTGTAACCTGTCTCCGTCACCATGACAACAGATTCGGAAATCTTTTGAGCATTGGAGCAGGTGAGTTGATCATATGCAAAAAGAAAAAAAAAATAAAAATAAAATAGTCTCCTCCGAACCATTCAGTTCACTTACAAACTCCGTCTCCTCTGTCATTTTCAGGGGAGAAATCTGAGCAGAGCGCGGCTATTTGTGCCATTTTTACAGACTGATTTAGAGAAAGAACAAATAAAACCCTAAGCTGCATGACTGTGAATTCTCATCTGATGTTACCTGTTTTGCATGAATATGCACTGATCCAGAGCGAGAAAATTGCCTGCCTAATAGAGCCACTATAAGACATGGCTTTGGGTTATTTGCCGCTGAATTAGTTTTTAATTTCCTCGGTGAGAACATTGTTTGACCTTCCTTTTATTAAAGAGAAGCCGCCGCTGTATGTTCATTTGTTTGTTTTAGTTTCTACAGAATTCATATTTTAGACTGAACCACAGAAGCGGCGAAATGGGACTTTAAATGGTCAAACTGTCTTATAATGTGGCTTTAATGAGACTTTCTGACTGAGTTATGAGCTTCTCTGATAAACCGCAGCTCTCAGAGGATAGCAGCATCCCGGGCAGAGTTTTACAGCTTCGCAGCTTTAATAGATTAAACACCTGTGATGGTCCGAGCAGGTAATGAGGGTCTTAAAATAAATGAACCCAGACATTATTGGGGTCTGACAGCTCTCCTGTGTGTCCAGAGCTCTTGGGCTGGTGCGTCACTTCTTCACCTCCAGCTCATTCCTAATTACAATACCATTTCTCATTTGCCTCAGAGCTGGCTCCCGTGGCCCCCCGAGCCGTGGCCTTGCCTGGAGATGATGGAGGAGATGAAAACAATCAGATGAGACAGAAAGGGAATTTTAATGATGAAGTTACTGTTATCTGTGGCAAAGTTAAGGCATCACGAGGGATTCAAAGATCCTGTTTTAGATTCAGAAACGCCTCAGCGACGGTCTGAGATTGATCTGCTTTCTTCTTCCCACGTTAGCAAATCAGCTCCCCTGGACTCCACACAGGTTTTTACTGTATTCATCTCTCCCACAGTAACACAGGCTCTGTACTGTAGTTACTGTTGAGAAGCGGGTCGGCCTGCAGATTTGTCGCGGCTATAATTTGAATCGGATCTGACTGCGGGACACTGAAACACTGGACTGGGTCTTTTTTGCTCAGCAGCCATCAGTAGGATAAAGTTTGTAATCACCTGTTGCCTTTCCTTTTTAGTGTAGCCCAGCCATTCTGCTTGAAATGAACATGTTTCCTGCAGCAGAGCTAAGATGTTCCATGACGACCCTCTCGCTGAGGATAAGGACCATAAGCAATGTTCCCCCTAAATTTTGCATGTGTCTGAGCAAACACACAAACTCCCTGAGCATTCACTTGACCTCTGTGAGCAACATCACACATACACACTGAGGCTATATTACGCCTGTTCAAAACCTGAGATTATAAAAAGATACAAAGCAATGATTTCCTTTAGATTACTTAGTTTAGATAAAACTGATTTAGCCCATTTACATGAAAAAGACAAAAATCCTAGATTGTTTTAAAAAGCTGTATAGCATATATTTATTTCACAGTAGGGGTCCTGCTAAGGAACAACTGAGAGATGTGCACATCTTTCAGGCAATTTTATTGGCATTAAATTATTTACATTTTCTGCAGTGAGATTTAGCACCAGCATGTGGTGTTGTGCAGCCTCTCTCCAGGGCAGCTGGAGCAGACTGTAGTTCCCCACCATCAGGGTGTGAATGTGTGAATGAATGGGTGAATGACTGACCAGTGTAAAGCGCTCCGGGGTTGACGGATGATTTATTTCAATATTCTCAGCTCGCACATCGCTTTTCTATCACAACGAGGGAACGCTCTCAGTTCTCAACAATTGTTTTTTTGTGCTGCTCTTTGTTTTTATGCCAACGGCAGCTTTTTAATAAAATCTTTCAGAAGCAGCTGTATGTCAGGAATGATACCGCTGCACTGTTCCGTAGTCAGAGACCCACAAAATGAATAAGATAACTACACAAAATGAAAACAGTAATTTATTCTGTATCATATTTTGGCACTTCCAGGTCTAATTTTCCATTCGTATGTTTTTGTTTCCATTCATATATTTTTCTTCCCAAAAACCGTTGGGGCTACGGCAGATTTCTTCACTTAAATAACAGCACCTTTTCTTGAGCTGAAAATATACATATAGCCTATATGATTAATATAAAGTGAGGTTGGCACAAATTAAACACCTACAAGACAATCAGTGTCAACTCATTTTTAGAAGGATGGGTGAACAAAGCTGGCAAAAGGATGAACATATCAGTTATTTCATTACCTCACACCATCCCATCTTTAATTGCATATGCTGAATAAAGCCAATTAAGGCTTTAGTTCAGTACCATTAAACATAAGATAAACTTGTAAATTAACCTTCCCTGAATAACCTATTTCATACTGCCATGTCCTTTCAATGCCTTTCCTAATCAATGTGCCCACTCCTGTTTGTGTTGAATGAGTGAAATGTGAGAAAAAGCTGTAATTCTCTGTCAAATAACTCTCATATCACTCATGCATTGACTTGTTCAGCTCTTTGCCGTCAACTCGCTTTTCCGCAGCAACAGCATTGTTTCTTATGGTTTCATGTTCTCCATATGCCTTCATTAAAGATTTCTAATTCCATTTAATTATGTTAGTTATGTGCACTTCAAGGCTTCTTACTTCCTGTTGTTGCCATGGTGAATCACGTCATCTGCGTTCAGTTGAGGAGGGCTTCTTTAATGCTCGTGCTCGCGTTCACCTCATGGTTGATTGGACGCTGAGTTTAGTTACCTGACTGATATCGCCTGTTCTGAAACTGGCGGAGAGAGGTAGAACTACTCAGAGCAGCAGCGTTCTACTCAGGGTAGATCGGCCATTTTTTCTGAAACAGAGCCCAGAGAACAAAGACGCACACCGCAAGGCGTCGACTTCCCCATGGAACACTGACCTTAAGTCTTTTTTTTGTCTGTCCTGTCTGGCAATGTAGCGTTAAGAATTGTTGTCTTAATGCCAAAAAGAGCCTAACAGATTTTACTTTCACAAGTGGATCCTTACTGCTATCGCCATAGTGCTCTGCTGTATTTATATATGCAAGAAGCTTTATTAGATTTTATGCTGGGACTATTTTATGTTAAATGAACACTGAAACAGGAAAGTACAAGAGGAAAAAAGGAGAGAAACAGATTAGACAAAATGCCAAAATGGGGGAAAAAAAGAAAGAGGAGGGAAACGGGAGAGAGCAATACAACATCCTCTGAGCCTGCTTCCACACCTGCAAAGAGAGATATAAAAAGAACAGCAAAACCAGCTGATAAAGTATTACAGGTAAAAACAACCAACGCCTTGATACCATCACTGAAGAATATACAATATTATTTAATACGAAATGCATAAAGTGACAGCTGAAGATATATATTTTTTTTTGCATAGAATAGAAGGACCATAAGTCAGATGGTTTCCCCAGTTCAGATGACAGATCATGATTGATTTTGAGCCTGCATGTAAGAAGCTTGCGGTTGTCAGATATCCGTTTAAAAAAAAAAAAGCCCTAGTTGGGAATTGCAGTGTGCTCATTAATTAATAGTTGTGGTCACATTCAAGTAAAATTGTGAATGCATCTCTTTTCATGATGGAGCCATTGTTGTGGCTACTGCTAGCGTTAACTTTGTGTACATAGAAAGTACCCCTAGCTCATCGCCGTGTCTCTTTCCCAGACAGAGCCAGTATTTTTGCTTCACTCCCCTTGTTTTAGTCTAACACAGAAAGTACTTCTGATTCAGTGGTTCTATTCTTAGTTTTTTATTTTTTTTATTTTGCTAAAACTGTAATTTGAAGGAACAGTTAATATTACTTCAGGTTCATTAGGTTGTTGGTTGAAGTCAAACTCAGTATTGTACTGATGAATTTGATATATATATACTTTTTTTGTAAAATATAAATTTAAAAAATGAAATATAATTTGTGCCAATATGTAATACATTTGGTTTATAAAAGCTAATCTCTCTCATTTATTTTTCCTCCTACCAGATTTTAACACAGATAAACATGGTCTTGCACGGTTATTTTAGATAAATTAGCTGCTTTGGGACAATGCCATCGTTAATTAATCCAAAGTGTCTACGTCTGTGCTCCTCTCTGCTGTCTGAACACTGTTTCAGGTAATAAAGCCCTGTGAGGGCGTCAAGTTATATTCAGACTATCTGCTCTGCAGTGGGACACAAAGGTGCAGGGTTGTTAAATCCTGCAGTGACAACAGGAAACATCCTGAGCACTGAAGACAAGAGGAGGACGGAGTTTGATGGATTGTCTGGGTCCTGCTGTCTCAGGGAAATGCCTCTGGGGCTGCAGGTTCTGGAAACAAACCCCAGAGTCTGAGCTCCAGAACATCTCAGGGCTGTTAGACCTCCTGCTGCTGAGGAGGCGCAGAGTCCCGGGGAAGATATAATACAGTTTGTTTTAGAGCCTCAGTGTTAAACAAACCTTCTGAACCCACTTTATGTGTCTGTTTCAAACACATTTGAGGTTTTTAGAGTTTTTATTATTTCTTTACATTCAGAGAAATCTAGCATAGGATGGTAAAAATTTAAGTCATGTTGTCTCAAGCTTTATTTATTATCTACTAATGAGAGTCACAGACCATCTGTGGTGGTCCGGCAGATAATCCATCCTCACTGATGAGACAAAGTAGTTCAACAAGGACTGAGAAATAAATTCTCTGCTGACTTGAGATCGATGGCCAGGAAGAATGGATCCCTTGCTTGAACATGCTTACAACCGATACCACTGGTTTGCACCACCACCCACCTTACCGCCCTCAGAGCCTCAGGGATCAGTCACAAGAGGGAGGTTTTTCATTGGCCCAGAGGGCAAGAGGTCGTTCAGTATGGAGAACATCCACCTGTATAACATCATTTTTACAGCGTTTGCGTTTCAGTAGTGTTTAGGTTTGCTATCCGCAAATAGTTTCTTTGTCTGACATCAAGAAAGATGGGAAAAGGGCATGAAAGAAAAAAAAGAGCATATCCAAGAACCAAAACATGTTAAAAACTGATTAGATCACATTTGAAATGCTCAACTTGGGCACTAGGAGGACCATGAGCAGGGTTGTAAAACTCTTTTCTCAGAGAAAGTTGAGCTACCTCCTCAGTTTGCAGTCAAGTTCTAACAAATCCTTCTCGTAACCAAAGTAAGCTATTTGGTGCAGGTGTGTCGACACTGACACTCATCTACAAGTTCCAGGATCCTGGAGTTTGAAACCTCCTGTTAAGAGCACAATCTAATGGCATCAGCATAAACTTTGTACTGAGCGAGGAAACATAAAAAGTAGAAAAGGCGGTGTGTGGCATATTGATGAACCAGTCACTACATATACTGAGGACATACACTATTAGTCCTTGGTGCGGCCATCAAGGTTTTTTTTTTCCCTGCAGCAGAGCTAAGATGTTCCACGAGGACCCTCTCACTGAGGATAAGGACCATAAGTCTTTTTTTCTTTTTTTTTTATTCCTGATCTTGGGACATTACTCCTTTCCCTCTAATGCTTTCTCGTTCTGTGACTAAATTTTAATGAATCCTCTTAGCACCATAAAAAGCAAATAAAACATGTAAGAATTGCATTTCTTATCCTTACCCGGTAAGTTTATTCTGACAAACAACACCTTGATTGTCTGACTATTGACTTCCTTCTTAAGATACTTGTCTGAGCTATAGGATGAACTGTGTTTTGACCTCATCCCTCTGGCTTGGGTTGCTCCATGCCTTAAATCTGAGATTCCTCTTGTTATGTAATAAATTATGCAAAAGTGAAAAAATAACTCATTTGGGGGCTGGATAGAAGTCCCTCCTCCCTGCCTGCCTGTGTTTACTTTCACTGACCTCATGTATGTTTCCTGCATAGATGGTCTGCTAAGTGTTCACTGCAGTGCTTTAAGCGGGCCGGTATGCACTTTTAAAATTTTACCCTTCAGCATAGCAGGACCTTTTCCCAGCATATGGCGCATACCAGCAGTCAGTCTCCCTCTTTGTCTTCTTCACAGCTTATAGCTTGTAGGCTTTTACATTGAATGCACTGAATGCAAACAAATAGGCTACCTCAAGAGAAAGACATTGTATTGTACACAACGCTTTCAAGTGGACATAGGTGTTTTTGTTCTAGAGAGGAAAAGCGGAGGAAAACGATCACGGCTGTGATGTTGACCTGGTACCACAAGGGTTCAAAGAGGACCAGGGGTGGTGCTAGCCATTTGAGAGCCCTAAGCACAAATGCTTTGTGGTGCCGCCCACCCAAAAAAGAAAAAAGTACAGTATTTGTCAGTGCTTTTCTCTTTATTTCCAAAATAACTTCCCAATATATATATTTTTGAAAACAGTTGCAACAAGTAAGAGAAATAAAATCTTGTGGTAAATCGTGCATATACTTCCACACAAGATAACGGGCGACTGTGGCTTGATGGGTTGAGTAGTCATCTGGCAATCAGAATGTTGTGGGTTTGATTCTAGCTTCCCCTTGCCACATGTCGATGGGCCCCTGGGCAAGGCACTTAACCCCAAATTGCCTACCGAGCTGCGTCTCGGTGTATGGGGAGTGTTGGCCTGGTGGTTAGAGCAGCGCGCTTGCACCCAGAGAAGGATGCAAGTACCTGGTTCGATCCCCAGTGCCTGCACTGTGGGTCCCTGAGCAAGACCATTAACTCCAGAACGCTTCCCGGGCGCCGCAAATGGCAGCCCACTGCTCCCCAAGGGTGATGGGTAAAAGCAGAGAACAAATTTCATTGTAATATATGTTTCAATGACAATAAAGATATTATTATATTATAACTGTCTTTTACCTGTCATGGAGGAAAATTAACAAAGACAACATATATATTTCTCCCTTAAGAAAATTACAAACAATGAACTCAAAATAATTATTAATCAACATGAAATAAAGCCGGCTGGTGAATTTAAGTATCTGGGGGTAGTTTTAGATTCAAAATTGAAATTTGATGCCCATATTAAGAAAATGACAAAAACTATAAAGACAAATATAAACTGCTTTCGAATGATTCGACCATGTGTATCAAATCATGCTGCACAAGTATATTTACATGCAATGATTTTATCCCATATGTCTTATTGTTCCATCGTTTGGGCCCAGGCCACAAAGTCTGTTTTAAAACCTTTACTCTCACTTTACAAACAAGCACTAAAAATATTCAGTCAAAAATCGGTGAAGTGGCATCACTGCAAAATTATTAAAAAATACAACATGATGACATTTGAAAATTGTATAAATTTCTCATTTTTAAAAGCTATTTTTAAATGCCTTAATCGTCTTGCCCCTGAAGTAATCTGTAAATTTGTTCTAAAGTATGCAAATGAAGGAATCAGGACAAGAGCTGAGCTAGTGGGAACTGCAGGATTAAAAGATGTCGGACATCTATGGGTCAGTCCGCCTTCTGAGTTAAAGCATCACATCTCTGGAACTCTTTGCCTCTGGAGCTTAAGTCACAGACTGATGTTCGACTTCTCTCCACAAGACTGAAAAAATGTCTCAAAGACAATCAAAAGGGTGAGCACTAAACTGGCTTGCACTTAAAATAAGGAAACAACTAAGTGCAATGAATGAAATGTAACACCGGGGGAGAGTAATACAGAACTAGGACTCGTCCAATAAGGGCTGTTAGAACAATACTAATTTTTGTGTTTGTTTGAAACATGAAAAACGCCATGACTCATTAGTAGGAGTTCATCAAAATCAAAAATCCATTAAGTCTGCAGAGCGTCTATATTCTTTTACTTTAACAGACTTTAACAGTGCTGTTTATGGTAAATCGTTTTTGAATGAGGACAGATGTAACAGACTGGACTTGGGATCATTTCTCATCTCTTTGCTTGTTTTACATTTATCATTTTTCATGTTTTGCTCAAAGAAGTGAAAAACTCTTTCCGCTTCTCTCACTGTCAGCCGCTACTGAGGGGCGCCCACACCTCCTCTGAGCGCGCTGAGTGGGAGACGTGGACAGGGACAGTGTGGAGCTGTCTGGCCGACTTTTTAAGAAACAGCTGAAGCAGAAAACTAAATGACATTTAAACTACAGCCCAGACAAGATCCCAAAACTACAGAAGCATGTGCGTTAATCATGCATAGAAAAATAATGCCTTTAAAAGGAAATGCCATTAACGTTAATTTACATGTTAACATATTAGCCCTAGTTGCATGTTCATGTTACCAAGCCATTTTGCATTCAATAACCCCTAACTTTGTTGAGGCAACAGCTGTAGTTTTTTTTTTTTTCACTCAGTCACGGGAGAGACTGGAGAAAGGTCCATCTTGTGCTTGAGCAAACATTTCTGTATTGCTTGTATCTAATAGCATGCTTTACACAATTTTACTTGCATCATTTCACTATCATGATTGCTATAATTTTGATGATTTTTCACTAGTCTGATTTTTTTGGTACCTCCACCACTTACCACCGGTGCCGGGTAAGATAATGTTGTTATAGCTGCATGGGTTTGTTGAGGCCATGCCCAATACTGATAGTATTCAAGGACAGATTTATATATATATATATATATATATATATATATATATATATATATATATATATATATATATATAATATTTTTTTATTTATTTTAATTATTTATTTATTTTTACAGAAGGAAACTAACAGTAAGCTAGTTCACATCTTCAATTAGTAAGGGACTTATCACTTCTTTGTGTTTCTGAGAAGCTTGTATTTTGTACTTTCTTCATTTTCTTATTCCCATGTCAAAAGCATGAGGCTTGAAATTAATTAAAGTGACTTCATGGCACTTTGAATTTGGCTGGAGTGGATTTGATTTACAACTGGCTATGTGCTTTTGTTCCTTTGTGATTTCTGTACAATAAAAAAACTATTGATCTATAGGTCGATAGGTCTATATAAAAATACTATCCACGTTTTTTTCCCATATTTGAATGACATTAAGGAGAGTACTGGCACTCACTTTTTCCACTTAAAGCGCTGGCTCGCTGTATCCTCTTTCTGTTGCCAACATGCAGCCACACATCCTTTCAACATAATCCGATGAAAAGATCCGTTTTGTCGAGAAGCAATCTGCTCTCTGTTTACACCAGAACACAGCAACATGTTTCCAGGTGGTTCAATGCAATATCAACATCCACCTATGACTCAAAAACCTTTCTTTGTGTCAAACAAACACGTGTTTGAAATTATTTATCTACTTGGAAATAGTTTTTGAAAAGTCTACTGTGATTGATGTGTTTTCCTCTGCTTTTATACTTTTTAGGTATTCTGGCTCCACAATATTTGAAAAACACAGAGAATGTAATACAAGTACGAGGGAACCCACTCGTGCTGTTCAGAGATTTAAAATAAAATCTGAGAGAATTTTTATCCTCAGAGCTTCAGCCCAGTCTTTCATCTGTCCTGAATACATGTGAATTCACCTGCACCAGCTGCCAGGTTCAGAGGAAGCCTGGATGTTTTTGCTCTTTGTTTTCACATTTGGGAGGAAGCCCACTCTGGATGAGAAGGATCCCCCAGACAAATGATGTTCCAGATGTCCCAAACAACCAGAAAGAAAATTCATAAATAAAAAAATAAAAAAAACTTCCCACCGGTTTTCTGCCATCCATCCTGGCCCTCCCTGGATAATTTCTGTCAGTCTGTGATGGTTATCTTGGACAATAGTTGGACAACAGTTGCTGAAGTTCTTGTCCAAACTTTGCCCACTAACTATACATATTGGCTCTGCACTGGCCACATCACGATTATCAAGCATCCTTGTCAGGAAGAAATGGTTAGGGAGTTTGCCTGGTATCCTGGCATCCTTAAATCTGCAGCTAGTCTTTTGCCACATTCTGCTTTAAACAGACCAGAGTTTGTTGATCCAGACAAAGCAAACAAACCCACTTTTTGATGTGGTCTCAGTCCACTTTCAAATAGACTCTGGTTCAGCTCGATTTTGGTCTTTATTAAAAACCGGCCTCGATCCAACCCAACTACTGGAAACATGCCTGTCCTGGACATACCAAGCCACCATTGAAGGACATCTAGCAAAAACTAGCCCTCAGTGTTGCTAACACTACGACCGTGGGTCAGAGAACCCAGAGTGCATCGTCTCCTTCACCTTGCAGCAGGCATTCGCCAAAGCCGCTCCAAAATACAAAATATAATGTCACAAAATCTGCACTGGATGAGCTGCCCTTGACATTCAAAATGATATTGCAGCTGTAGTAACAGCACAAATTTGCACAACAACAATGCTGCATGCAAGACTTCCATTTCTGTTTAGGTAAGTTTCAAGGCCTGTGCTACGTCCCTCTCTGAGTCATTTCTGTCCAGTGGGAACAATGATCGTCACCTGTGTGGCTGTGTTACAAGTTATATGTAGTCAGCTTGAAAAAAGTACAAATGAAAGCAAACCACACCAAACTAAAAAAATAAAAAATAAAGCCTGCTTTTGGTCTGGACCAAACAAGTGAACCGACCGAAGGACTTTCTTGGTGTAAATACACCCTCAGCTTGAGGTACTTGATACATCCGTCTATCCATTATCTTCTGCTTAGCTAAGATCAGGTCGCGAGGGAAACAGATCCAGAAGAGAAACCCAGACATCCTTCTCCCAAGCGACACTCTCCAGCTCATTATGAGGAACCCCCAAGGCCTTCCAAGGCCAGACAGGATACAAAGTCCCTCCAGTGAGTTCTGGGTCTTCCCTGGGGTCTCCTCCCAGTGTCCCCTGGACACCTCCAAAGGGAGGTGTCCAGGGGACACCCTAGTCTTAGTCTGATGACCAAACCACCTCAACTGGCTCCTTTTGATGAAGCAGCCGCTCTATTTTGAATTTTCCTCAGATAGCAGAGCTCATCACGCTATCTCTAAGTTGGCCTGGCCTTAGAGATAAGTTGCAAATTGGTTGGCAGGCAAGGGTGGGGGCCTTGGCATGCTAATCCCTGGTGGCATAAACTGACTTTTGGAAGGTTCTCGATGATCCAGAAAACCGTTCTATCATCCTTCATATTCTCAGCAGCAGTCTCCTTGACGTGAGGCCATCTGGATGCGAAATGATGACGGCTGCATGTTGATTCTTAGAGGTAAACACTTTCAAAAGGAGATAGTTTTTTTTTTTTTCCTCTTTGACAGCAACCAACCAGTTTCCTAATTAGATTTTCAAGGGGGGTTCCAGCTGGACTCTTTCAAAGCTGCATCTCCGTTAAGAATAAATGTTTATTAAAAAGAAATTAAGTTGATCGGTGTGGGTGAAAAATGCAGTGATTATTTTATTTGTATTTATTTCTTACACTGCAAAACGGGACAAAAATTAAGTAAAATGCTCTTGAAATTAGTTTCTTCAGGTAAATAATTTTATTTGGCAACGGAATAAGATTTTTTACTTAAAATAGGAACAACCCATCCCCATCATTACAAGTGCAATTAATCTAATTATCTTCATCTTTATCTTCATGGGCACGCTGCAATTCCTAACTCTTATTTTAGAGGTAAAAATACTCATTCCATTGGCAGACAAGATTATGTACCTATTCAAGTTATTAAATTTTTTTTTTCCTTTTTTGCAGTGTAGAAAGTAAGCTCTGCAGAAGGTTGCTCTGCATACAATTACATTTACACAGTCATTTAAAACTGTGACAATAGTTGCGAAATCCTGAAGGTGGAAACTAGATTTTTTTTTTTTTTTTTTTTTTTTTAGAAAGAGAAGTCTTCATTGGCTTAGAAACTAAGTAGGTTGGCTCCAAACAGGAAGTTTCACTCAGGGAGTCCCACCCACTGGCTGAGAGAACTGGGAGGTGTCCTTATGTAACACATCCACACTGCTCCACTTAACGCACTCACCACTGTCAGAAAGCTGAGCAGGAAAACTGTAAGTTTCTTTCAGGATTTATGACTTTATTGTTTATTTATTCCCTGATTGCTTTGTATTATCTATGAACCTGGTTTTGGTGCAGTCTATAACTGGGAGTGGCTTCTCTGGAGCTTGTTTTGACTTCACTGTTTTGGTCAGTCTGCTTGCTGGTTGAATGCATGGAAGCTTTTGTAAAATCCCTGCACGAGGAGTGGACTAAACATGAAGAAACTAGTTTAATTACTTTTTTAGTGTTTAGGTGAAAGTTACAATCTACTGTCTCCTCTTTTTACCTTTTTAGCACCAGTTAATCAGTCAAAATGGCCCAGCTGATGGAGGACGATGTTTTCAAGGCTTTCACCACCTATGCTGCTATTGTCACACTGAAGATGATATTAATGGGGCCGGTGACAGTATACTTCCGCCTGACCAGAGGGGTAAGTAACACGACTGGGTCATTCTTCTGTCAGTTTCTTTGTTTTCCAGTTTGAAGTTTCTGCCTCTGGAATCTGTACTTGCTCATGGTCATGGTGGTTTGTGAGATAAGGTCGGTGTTTCTGCAACCCCAAACCAGTTGGTCCACTGTGCCGAAGTCCTAAATGTTAAAACTCTGCATTTAGTGCAACCGTTTTACAACTGAGGACCAACAACAAATTATATTTTTTGTCTTCTTATTGTACAGGTTTGAACTTAAAGTGGTCCCCTCCCCCTTCTGTTTGTTGCTGGAATTTCTGGTATGCTGGCAGAAGCGGATTTGAAACATTAAAAAACGTGTCATTTTTTTCCTTTTCAGTCCTTCACTAACGAAGAAGACGTTGCCAGGAAGTCTGCAGAGGAGAAGAAAAAGTTGTTGAAAAGTCATCCCGATGTGGAGCGAGCTCAGAGGTGAGACGTTCTGCCTTTTCAATCTGTTGCAGATGGTTTTGGCTTCTGGTAGATATCTGGAATCACTCCTCTTGGAGGATGTTCTGTTGGTTATTTTTAAAAGGGGAAGAAAAATATTCTCTCTGTAAAGATTTGGCAAAATAATAACTTTTTTTTTTTTTTTTCAAATAAAGCTGATTAAAACTGATGCGTTCTCCTCTTTCTCGAAATGGTTGTATTTCTTCTAGCTTTTAAATATGATGTATAAAGAAAAGTTAGGTTCATAACTATTTTTTTTTATTTGAAGAATACTTGATTAAATTTCCAGGTAAAAACCTGAAAGGTTTTCAGAGTGGTCAGTTATACTTTCAGACGAGGTTCCCAACATGGCTGGTTTGGTTCATTATAATAAAAAGCATTTTTAAGCACTTTGGCCTGCAGGAGTGTGGGGGACCTGACTGATTTTATGCAGCTTAAGCTGTGACTGCATTCATGGCTTAAAGTCAAGAACGACCCTTGTTTCTGATCCATTTTTGTGCTTTACATGAACTTGACAACGAGGCACATGCAAATCTTTTTTTTATTTTATTTAATTTTTTTAAGATAATGTGACTCTGTGGACATTTCAAAGCCACGAGTGCACAGGAGTCGGGAGGAGAGAAAGCTCGTCTTAGTCTGAGGCCCCGGTTCTGAATCTGAAAAGGTGGAATGCTCATCCTTGTATAAGAGTTCAAGTAATTTGGTGTCTCTGCTCGTGAATGAGGTAATAGGTATTGAGGTTAATTCTGTAGCAATGATGGCATTGCTTTTTGTCATTGTAAAAATAAAAAAGCTCCAGCTTTATCGTTTACTCTATTGTCCAACCATCACCTATGGTAATTAGACCCGACTCTATGGCTCTCCTGTCACTGTGGAGAGGAACTGATGGGTTCCCGCTAGAAAAACATTACATTTGCTATACAACCTCTAGTAAGAGGAAGACATGGACAGATTATTTAATTAAAAAAAAACATCTCTAAAAGACCCTTCATGTGTACTGCATTAATGTGACTGAACAGAAGGTGACACTACTGAGAAACTGGTACTGTTGGGCAACTTTAATCTTACTCAGAGTGACATATGGGAAGTATTCACATCATTGCCAAACACATTTCAAGTTTCATATTTTGTAATTTACTTTAAGGACATTTTTTTGTATGGTTTTTGCAATTATTTTGTCCTTTTGAGCTTTGAATCATGCGGATGTTGGAAGAGAAGGACCTGCTCCCAAACTCTCCCCTCCTGTTTTAAAGCGGTACTTCTACATTACCCAACAGATCATTAAAAAAAAAATACCTGCTAGCACACGCACAGCAGGTGTGTCAATGACAGATCTGGTAGCTCCTGAGGTCTGAGCGTTAAACGACATTTTTCTAGTTTTAATGACTTCCTCCTTCCTCTTTGAGGTGAAGATTGCAAGTCTGCTGTTGACCTTAGGAGGTGACTGATTACTCTCATATTCTTGGTTAACTTACTCACCACTCTTAACATCAGACAACACTTCACTTGTGCTTGACCCTCAGGGAGAACAGGTTTCTGTTTGACAAAACCCGTTTCTGACAGTAACGTGCGCATGTCGTATCTACAGATTAGGATCAGATAACGGCTGTTCAGGGACTCCAGCTAATGTGCAATGTTTTGTTAGCGTGGTCTTTCAATAAAGGTTTATTTAGTGCCGTTTGTTGTTGTGACTTGTTCTCATTAATGAATACCTAACAGTTCTGCTCGCATTATTGGACACAAAGGGGATAAACCTTCCTTTTCCTGGAACGACAAAAGATTTGTTCCTCCATGCAAACCTTTAGTAAATAGCTGAAACTGGATGCTTAGACCAAGATTCATCAAGTTACAGATTTCTTAATAACACTACATTTTGTTTTTGTGTGTTTTTAACCTGCAGGTGTCACCATAACGATCTAGAGAACGTCATTCCATTCTTCTTCATTGGTCTGCTTTATGCCCTGTCTGGACCCGAGCTTTCCACCGCTTTGCTTCACTTCCGCATCTTCACAGGAGCTCGGATCTTCCACAGCTTTGCCTATATCCTGGTCCTGCCCCAGCCCAGCAGGGGACTGTCTTACATCCTGGGAATGCTGGTCACCTTCTCCATGGCTTACAACCTGCTAAGCAAAGTTTTCTTTCTGTAGGGGGCCGGGGGTGTAACAACCCCGCCATCCCCGCTGTAAAGTTCCATGTTTTCTTTGCATCACTGACACTGCAGCTAACTGAGCCTTAAAGTATTGAGTGTTTTGCATAATCTTCAACTCAGTAGAAATGCATAAAGACCAAATAAACTTTTCTATTGACTTTGTTTTGTGAGTCATTATTTCTCCAGGGAGAGAAAAGCGGAACACAAAGTTAATGGCAGTAATAACTCTGAATAATGCATAAAAGCAGAGCTGAGAGTATAAAATTAGCAGTGTGAAGAAAAGTTCCCCGCATGTCTTCAGCAGTCTAAGCTAATGGCATAACTATCAAGAAAACAGGTCTGGGCATGAAGTGCTGTTTAAAGCATATGGAACAATTTGATATGACGAAATGAATGTTTATATCTAAACATTTTATATACTGGTTTTAGCAGGAATTGTTTTATTTATCCTTACAGAGCTGGACTATTTTGTTCTGCATCACTGAGAGACGCTTTTGATTTTAGATATATTGCACAGTGTATTTGATTCCCCAGAAATTTCTTCAAAGGAGGATTTAACTGATTATTTAAGTAAAGGCCAGGCTAATGCCACCCAGATTTAGCTGCTTCTTCAGATTCTCTGGTTCAAATGCCATGTCTCAATTTGAAAGCAGAAAATTAATTCAAAACGTGCCATTAAGGCATGTCTGTAGTCTTGTTATTCTTTAGGATTTATGAATATTTTTTGTAGAGTAACAATGTAAATGCATGCAATTGTATGGAATTTTTTTTTTTTATTTGAAGCTTGTTTATAGTAAAAAGAAACTGTCCCAAGCCCTAAACCTTGTGGTACTCCATAAGTAATCTTGGTGCAGCAGAAATATTTATCATGAACTTGATAAAACTGGAATCAATTTGACAAATAAGGTCTAAACCACCCTATTACTATCTCACTGTGATCCACTGTATCAGAAGCAAGTGCAAGACTGCAGAATATCCAACCTCATTACAACTTTAAACAAAATCACTGCAGATGTATTTATTTTGATTCTCAATATTATTTTACTATCTAATAACTTGGGGCAGCAAAAGAAATCGGGTCCACATTTCATTCACCCAGGAGAAGCTGAACCTTTGCTCTTGTTTTTACAACTCACTGACGACCATAATGCTGCTTGCTCCTGATAAGCTCTGAACTTTACACAAGACTTACTCTTTCCTGCAGAATGCTTTTACAGAAAGATGCAACCTTATCAGTGACTTAGATGTCTTTCGGTCGACATGTCTGCATGGTTAACTTGATGTTTATACGCTGCAGCCCGCTGGCTCTGAACAGGTTGCTCATGGGTATGAACTTTATCTGCTCCGCCGTACAGCTGTCTCTGATAGGTGGGTCTAGGGTGCATTCATTTACTCTTCCTGAGATAAGACTTTTGGCACAAGTCCTTTAATGTTGCAGGAGAACAGACCTGGAAACAGCTCTAGTTTCTGTCATGCTCAGCTGTGCTCTAACATATCGAGTCGTTAGCCACTCATCCATAGCTATGATTTAACAAATGAGCCGATCTTTTTCAGGAAATGCACTCAGTCAGGTTAACCTCAACTAAAATGGTGAAACAACTTAAATCGCAGCTAGAACAGAGGCCTTTGAGCATTTTGACACGTTACAACCACAAACTTGTGTGTTTCTATTGGGATTGTACGATATTATGAATGAAACATGATTTTCATTTGTTTTTGTTTTTTCAAAAAAAAAATCTGCAAAGTGTGGGATCCATTTTTATTCTGTCCCCTTGAATCAGTATTCAAGGGGGCTAATTACAACAGCTATACAACCACTGCTGCAGTTGCAACTGCAAGACCTTTGGGGTACATTTCCATCACTTTTGTATATTTGGAGGGGGGGCTGTAATCTTTGTCAATTCTTTTCTTGCAAAATAGATCTAGCACAATGAATTTGAATGGAGAGCATTTATAAACATATTTTTTTAAAGTATTGCCAGAGATTCTTGACAAGCTTTAGCTCCAAACTAAATCCGGTCCATTTGGACTAAACCATTCTAACGCATGAAACTGCTTTGATTTAAACTATTGCACTTGGTCTGAAGCTTTTTAATCCTTGAAGGTTTTCTTTTAGAACTGACCTGTTTTTAACAGCATTCATCTTCCCACAGACTCATCAGTCACTACACTGTTTTACAGTGGGGATTCTGTGGCGTTTGGCTTTCTTCTTGTCACTCTCCCGCAAAGGCCAGATTTGTGGAGTGCCCGACTAATAAAAAGTCCTCTTGACATATTCTCCCACATGGGTTTGCAGTTGTGTTTGCATACTGTTTGATTCTTATCTGATGATGGCTGACGATGGTCTCTATCAGATGTCTTAAGTGTACGGTATTGTTTCATGAGCGCTCTGATCCTGTCTGCTGCATTCCCTCTTCTTGATGCTGTTTGTTCACTAATTTTCCTCTACGAAACCTCAAGGGTCTTCCCAGAACAACTGGGTTTAAACTGAGAACAAAGCACACACGGTTGTAATTGGTTGCCCTAGATCATACTTAGTTTAGTTTGGTTTATTTATTTATTTCATTCAAAAATAACTTTAAAATTCATACACACAACACTAGCAAATTGATGCAATGAATCCTGAATGAAAAGGAGCAGAGAGAAGAATGATCTTATGATATCTGCCCCTTAACTTATCTTACAATAATTGTGCATTAGTTCTGTTACTTAATCTTTTTTTTACAGTGTTTACACCCATCTTGTCTCAGTTTTTCATATTTGCTGTAATTACATTTTACAGTATTCAAAAATAGTATATAGCATCATTCAAACTCAACTCAAAGTGCTTTACACAGAAACAAAAGAAAACATGTAAAACACAAAACCCTTTCTGCTTCAAAGAGCATTATATAGAAAACAGACAAATGGTAAAATGCTAAATTTCTCTTAATAATATATTATTATGATTATCAGCTTGATCACAAACCACTGAATTATTCCATAATTTCATATTTTCTCAATACACTTAATAATTTTTTTAAAAATACTTTAAATTACCTCGTTTCTTTCATTTCTTTGTTGAGGTTATTCCATAATTGTACACGTTTCACTGTAATGCTCAGTTCTATTACTGTGGTTCTAAATCTAGGTTTTAATAAAGACTTCTGCTCCTTTCAAGTTATAACTACTTGCTCTCTTTTCAAACATATTTTGAATATTTATTGGTAAAATATTTGTGTTTACCTGATACATTATTTGTAACATTTTTAAACCTAAACCAACTAAGTCATGAATTTTAAATATTTTATGTCGTATGAATAATGGATTGGAAGGATCTCTAAAATGACTATTGCCAATAATTTTTAGAGCTCTTTTTTGCAAAATAAAAATATAATTATAAAAAAGTGTCAGATTAAATAAGGATAAACAGAAACCAGAATGAAAGTGCCACACTATTCAGTTTTGAATTTGTTAAAATGTTCTGACTTTGGATTGGTCTGGCACATAAAACCCTTTTAAAATAGTTTGTGGTTTTAATATGACAAGTCTCAAAGGGAATACTTTTGCAAAACACGGCATCTGTACCTGTTACCTGTCCATGGTAACAGATTCAAAGCCCCTGCAAAAACTTGCAGGGGTTTCTGATCAATTAAGGATGTCAGAGCTTTGGGTGACGACAGAAGCAACAGATTTTTATACAGTTCACTGTCGCCCCCTCCTGCACTGTCCTCTTATCAACTCAAAGGCTCATCAGCGCTGGGATGGTTTACCACCATCTAAGTAGCTCACCTTAAGCCAAACTGTTTAACTAACTGCCGCTGAACTAATGTTTCTTTTCCTCTGACAGCACACCAGCCTTGTTTTGCAGGAGAAGTTTTATTTCAGAATAGCATCGAACATGGATTTTTTTAATGAAACCAAATTGATTGATGAGCTCAGATGACTCCAGTAAACGAGCTCACCGCTCCGAGGTCTACGAAAGATCCCCTGCAGTGCCGTTCAGTATGAAATTATGCTCTGCTGTTCAGAGGGAAGCCATAAAATACTTCTGATTATTGGGAAACCAAATGAATTGCCCACACCCTCACCGTTTCTCAGCATCATTGGGGGTGTTGGCGGCAATAAATAACTTATTGATTTGATTGAGCTGAAACATGAGCGCTTGCAGGAGCCCCGAGCCATATGGATGTAATTGAAGCAGCACACCACATTTATCTTGATTATGGTCCATTTGGTCCAATAAGGAACAGGTAACTGCAGTGCTGTTTGTCTCAGTCACAGCGCGGGAACATGGAACGTATTCTTCTGTTTTGGCCTATTTACCTTCCATTAACTGAAGCTGGAAATTGTGGGAATAGGATGTGGCGTTAACATATCAGCTACTCTGTTTGTTTCAGCTCTGGACTTCTCTTTATCTAGTTTTTAGTGTGTCTGTAGCTATGAATTTCCTCACAGTGATGAGAATGTTGGTCTCATCTGTTGTGCTGAAAAATAAGTCAAGCTGAAAGATGAAGCTCTGCGTTTACTGGTCCATCTATGTTTCAGCCCGCATGACGATGCTAATGAAATCGTCTAGAGGGAGGTTAGAGGAGAGCCGCATCTGAGGTGATTAACTGTGATCAGAATGGCTCCGGGTTGCCTCCTTTTTTGAATGTTTTCCAAGCACGCCCTGTTGGGAATCCCCAGAGTCTGCACCAGAAGCAGACCCAAAACTCACTGTGAGAATTAAGTTTATGTTCTGGCCTGGAGCCATCTTGGATTCCTCCAGGAGGGGACGCAGCTTGGGCTTCCTAACTTGATGGATGGATGGACGGACGGATGGATGTGCACAGTTAGTCATTTTTCATGGGAAGAATTACAAATGGAATTTTCTTTCTTAACATAAAGCAATAAATAAATCTGATAGAAGGACAAGATCCACTAATGCGAACAATAATTTTCTCTCTCGCCATCCAACCTAATCAGCACAAACAGATTTTAATCTGTTCTTGCATTCAACGCATGAGATTTCAAGTTTAATGAGGATTTGGATGATGCTTTGTTTCACTTGAATCTTATCATTAAGCCTGATTTCACACAGACCCTCGTGAAGCTACCATCAATGCACACCATTCCTCAGGTCTTAGATTCTGCTTTTCTACATCAGATTGGGATGGTTCCGGTTAATAGGGCTCCGCTACTTGTGAATTTTAAATGCATGAGCTGAGAAAGGAGGATCAGGCCTCGGTGCTTGTATTGGACCTGCTTGAAGGCATTGTTGGGAACCCCCTCATTACAGCTTGCCCATACACTTGTTGCATTAAAAATTTACCTCAGAAACACAGAAAAGGTGTGATCAGTGCATTTGGAGCAACTGATTTTACTGCCAGAAAGGGTTCAGAGTGCAACAGTTTGACTAAAGATTAAAAAGATTATGCAAAAAGCCTGGTTATGGAAAACAATGGAGAGAAAAGCATGGAGGAATGGACAGGTGCCATTTATGAAATCTTTGATGACGACCTCCATCATTTCCTTCCTCGGCCATGCCTTTCGTCTTTGTGTGCCAAATGTGGTTATCTGCATAAAAATTGCATTTACAGGTTTGAAAAAAAGATGTGTTCTTAAAAGCATATGCTGTTCTCCAATATCTGCTGGACTTTCCTTCTGAAACGCTGCCACCCCTCATTGAATTAAAAATGAGCTTTGCCAAGGGCATTGATTCAATCCCCATCGAGCCAGGCTTTGGGACTTTTTGCAGACTGGATCCTTTTTTGCTCCATTTCTCCCAACAACAATCTGGAACACTGATCTGTCTGAACACATTCAGCTTTTTCAATATGTGCAGATCTATCCCAGACCCCTCTGATAGCAGAGAAGTGGACTCCACTTCTGAACATGATTAACATAAGGCTTTATTCATTTAAGTATGTATTTTTTATTGTTTTCCACAGTGTCGTTTACAGTGGCTTCTTTATGCAATGTCTCTGGAGTTGTCCTTGCTGCATGTAAACATGCGGTGGCCGAGTTTGGAACCTTCTGTACTTTCAAATTTTAGACCTGTTTCTCACTCGCCCTTTATATCCAAAATGTTAGAAAATGTTTTTTTTATCAACTGCAGTCTTTTTTTTGTTAGAAAACAATTTATTTTTGAAAAGCTTCAGTTTGGCACAGCACATAAATAGTTTGCTTCGTTCTTAACAAAGAGTTGTTTTCTCTGTAATCATTCATTACCTGTCTTTTTCAGCTGCTCCTCATTCCTGTGGCATCCACAAGGCTCTATCCTTGGGCCTTTACTTGTTTCTGTTTATATTTTACCACTTAGATCTGTCATTGCCGAAGACAACCTGTCCTTTCAATGCTTTGCTGATGATATACAAACATATCTACCATCAAATTCTGACAGCGATGAAGCAACTACTTCTTTGTCTGGTTGGTCTAACATATTAAACAGTGGCTGGCTCAATTTGTTCACATTTAAATGAGGACAAAACGGAAAGTATTGGGATTGGGAACACTACAGCATCGTTGACTCAAATTGTAAACTTGACAAACAAATAAATACGATGGTTAGAATTAACTTCTTTTACTTCCGGCTTCTGGCCAAAGTAAAAAAGGTTTTTAAATCATGATGATCTTGAAAAAGTTGTCCATTCTTTCCTAACTTCATGCCTGGACTACTGCAATTCCCGGTATTTCGGTGTGAACCAGTCTTTACTGATTCGCCTCCAAACCATTCAGAATGCTGCGGCCCGTCTCATTACAAACACTAGGAAATGGGACCACATCCCACCGATACTTAAATCCCTTCCCTGGCTCCCCATTCAGTCTAGGGTAGATCCTAAACTTTAATGATTGTTTTTAAAGCTCTTAATGGTTTGGCTCCATTGTACTTGTGGGATATTTCAACTGTTCGTGTGCATGACTGAGTCTTGAAGGGCCTCAAACCGCCAACTTTTAGAAGAAACATATCTATTTGGGATTGCTTTAAATAGCTAGCAGTGTGACACTTTTTTTTTTTTTTTTTTACATCTATTTAGTTTTCTATAGTTCTACTGTTTTATTCCTTGTGTTGTATGTGCTTTTATTGTATTTTACTCTCTGTAAAGCACTTTGGTCGACCCAGTGCTTATTGTAAAGGGCTATACAAATAAAGATTTTGTTGTTAGTAGTATTTTAATGTAGAGCTAGAGTAAGTTTGCTGAAATAATCCCTCCATGTGGTTCTATCAGCATTCAAAGAAAGAAGATTGTTGATGCGGTGTCGTTTGGGGCATTGGAGATGATGCCATTCCAGCTAAGAGTTGCTCTCAAAAATTGCCCCAATGTCCTTCAAAAGTTAAAGTATTCTGGATTGTAGAAGAAGTATGCACATTCCTTGAAATATTTATCATGGTAACATTAGTTTTCAAAACCCTAGAAAGAAGGAAGATGTATAATTTACTAAATGATAGCTTAAGTATACTGGGATTATAATGTCTGAAACTTTACAGCAAATATAAGTGCTTCTTCCAAGTTATTCTGGAGTTAGAGTTTCTTTGCTTTGTTGCTAACATTTAAAAACTACCTGGTCATAAAAGTAAGTGTTAAATCCCTAAAAATTGCACCTTAGTTTGAATCGAGAGCCTGAATTTCTTTTCCTTCTGAAAAGTACAGCACTGCCAGCTCCAAACTCCCGATCCAGTGAAGGGAATCTGCAAATGTCTCGAGCAGTTCTCTGGGTCTTACATGTATAATTCTATCAGTTTTGGTAGCAATCCAAAGATTTAGGTATTTAGTATTAGTATTTCAATATCCTAATTGCAACATAAAGAAAACAAAACTGCCACCCGTCCTCCATTAGTCTCTTTATTTTGCCTCATCAGGTTTGATGCCCATCGACTTCAGCTGACTTGTTGTAACACACGGGAAAGAAAAGGCCAACCAGTAGCGCATTAAGATTCAAAGAGGAGGCAGTAAAGAAAGTTGAGAGGCAAACAAGACTTAATGCTCCCCCGAGGCAGCCCAACATGATTCAAAGAGAAAGCTGATGCCGGGCCCTCTGCTACAACTCAATAATCAATCTGCTGCCTTTACAGCTGTAAGAATGGATTCATAACACATCCGCATGAAATCATCTGTGTCTCAGCAAACATATTAGAGGCGAGTCTAAAAGGGCCTGAAAGCTCGGGGGATAAATTTGCACCATGATGTGGAAAATATCGGATTGAATAAGTGAGCCTTTCAGCCGAGTGTCCCCGTTACAGAAAAAACGACTGATGTCTTTAAATAACAGCAAGTCAAAGTTAAACAAGAGTTAATGAGGATAAGCACAAGGGATGAGTGGGATGAACTGGTGCGCCACAGAGGGGTAGTAGTATGAGCGGGGGTCATAGAGGGTCATATAGAGGCATGCAGATTACTAGAGGCATGAATGATGAAGAGGATGAGCGAGCTGAATGGTTGGTTGTAAAGGAGAGTACATAAATGGTTGGGAAGGATGAATGTGATCCTGAGGAATAAAGAGGAATGAGGGCCATGAGTAAAATGAAAAGAGGTTGTAAAGGCTGATGGAGGTGGATGAGTGGGATGAAAATGTGTTGCTGAGAAGGATTTTTTCCTATCAGTGTAAAGAAAAATCATCAAAAAAAAGAAAAAGGCATGAGAAGCGTACGTGTGATACATACAACAGGCTCTAAATGAGAAATGAAGAGGAGTGGGATGAAAAGGCAACATAAAGATGTTTGTGTGATTAGATTAGCTCAACCTAATCAGAGGTATGGGGAAGCAGAGGGTGAGGGACTGGGGGATGAAACACAGATTAGAAATATTATTGTGATCAAAAGCAGAAGTGAACAGTTGGGGGGGGGGGGGGGGGGGGATAAATGGGGTAAGATAAAGCAGGTTCAAATGACAGGTGTGAGTATGAGAAAGAGGCACGTTGAGCACTAGTGTGAAAAAAAACGGAATCAGAACAAGATATGACAAGGACGAACAGGACAAATAGAGTAGACGCGGAGGATAAGTGTGATAAAAACGATCCGTAAAGAAGAATGAGGGCTATGAATGGGATAAGCAGGAGTTGTAAAGTGCTATTGGGAGGTTTAGACAGATTAAAAAAATGCCATACTATGGGATAAGTAGTATTAGCATGAGAAAGAATGGGCTGAAAAGAGGAATAAGACTAATGAATTTGATACAACATACTTGATATGACAGATGGTAGTAAAAACCTATGAGAAGGACAAGTAGGGAGGGAAAGAGTTGAGTGGTTAAGGTCTTGCAACTGAATCAAAGTTAACACAGAAACACTATTTAGCCCATGTTAGAAACCTGGCTGTGATTCAGGGGTTGAATTAATGCACCGTTTAAAACAACTAGACATATATAAGTTATGTACATGTGTATACGTAATGACCAAGTTGATGTTTTTTTTTTTTTTTTTATAGATTCAGAATGTTATTCTAAGCGGTGTGTTTATCCCTTTAGGCAGCAGGGTTCTCAGACAGGAGGGAACATCAGGTTGAACCAACATACAGTACATGGGCTCATCGAGTGGAAAAACCTGCCATCCTCAGAGGCTTCTCACTTCCCTGGCATCGTCCCAGAGGGAGCAGTGCACCAGTCAGCTCCTCCTCAGGAAGTTCCTCGTCAGGGAGCTGACTGATGCACTGCTGAGAAAAGATCTGCTGGCACAACTTATAACGTGTATAAGACTCGTTGTTATAAGACTTTGCAACCAAAGCCTAATTGTTCTGGCCAAACAACAATAAAAAGGATCTGCTTCGTAGCAGAGTCTTTAATATTTGGACAGAATAGGTCAATTTTGTGTGAAAACCAGGCTCACGATGAAGCATGGTGGTGGAAGCAGCATGCTGTGGGGGTCCCTTTAGGTCTCTCTGTGCACCGAAAAGGTCTCCTTTTGTACTCTTGAAAGGTCTAAGGCAATCGACAACAATAAAGGAGCTAAATTCAACCACCTAAACTCCAGTTGGTTCCATTAATGAAACTTTAGCCAATCACCTCATCAACACTTTCTGCCATTTGAGTTTAATTTGCTATAGAATATCACACTGATGGAAGCTATATTTAAATGGAAAAAAAGAAACAAAAGGAGGTGTAGATCCAAAAAAAAAAAAAAAAAAAAAAAACAAATTACAGAGAAAGGTGAGCCTGAAAGCCTTGAGTTTCCTGACATGTCCCCCAACACACACCAACAGCTCTGAAATGTCACAGTATGCTAATGATTCAGTATTATAACTGCCTGCTTTTCAAAGCAATGCTCAGTCTCAAACCATAAGGTTGGGACTTTAAAATTTAAATTCTTTTCTACTTTAACTCATCAGTATGAAGTAAGTGTTTATTACACAGGCGGTGCATAGAGGACACACCATCAGCATTTAGATTGCTTTCCCCATGCAGATCTGATTTCCTCTGGGGATAAAATCTCATGGGGAAATTAATTCTGTAAAAGAAAAGAAGAAAAGGGCAGCACTGATGTTTTACCTGGCAGCTACATCAACTGAAGCTATATCACTGGATCATTAAATGATATGTTCCTGTATTTGAACTGGATCCTCATTTGCTGTGAATTCAATAACCTGAATTTAACTGATTTGAGGGGTTGCAAATATCCAGAAAGCATGAGGAGAGTATATTTATAGTAATTTAATAAATACACAAAGAGATGATTTAATGATATCAGAAATCATTTTTAGATAAAAAATAACAACAGAAATTGAAAAAAAAACTATACACCTAATCTAATCAGAGGAATACATACAAAATATCACTTAAAGGAACAGATAACAACCTAAACAAATAAATACCACATGGTAAATAAGAACAAAAAAAGTATAAAAAGACATAAAAAAGAAGTGACAGAAGTATGAAAATAGGTGGATAATAATTAACTAAACAAACACACATGAGAAAAAGATTATATAAGGGTTTTGTCCACGTTTGTAAATGGATTCTCTGTGATTCTACATTGTGGAGGTTTGGGGAAAATGTTTTGGAAATGTTCTGCAGCATTAATTTTCACTCTTAGTTGCAAACGTTTTCAACGGGATGAAGCACAATTATTCTTCCCACAATTTATAGTCTGTTGACATGCTAGTGATTCATTTGTTTCGTCAACTGTAAAAGATAAAACGTTTAAAGTTTTTATCTTGCAAAATCTCAAATCAATTATACAAGCTGCTATATAACACGTTTAACCGGATGGGTCTATTGTTCCTTAGCGAATGCTGCCACCCCGTGGCCACTTGTAGGTATTGCACCAATGTCGCAGCTGAGGTGGAAGGCTCTAAACTGAGTAGTTTCAGCTCTTTATATCCAGGGTATCATTCATAGAGAAAGTAGAGCTATTGCACATTAGTGACTGCTCCCATTTTTAGTTTTGTTGGTGTGATTCGACCAACATTAGGGGAACAGTTCAGTGTTTAAGACAACAGGCTCCAGCACAGAGGAGAAACTAAAGACAAGAGAAACAGGTCTCACTGCATGTTTTCTGTAGCTGGTCTAATCAGATTCCTGATAAGAGCCAAGAGCAAAGTGGAAAAAGCCATGTCAGAGCGTGATGGTGTCATATTGAAACAAACTGGTTGATCGTCAGGGCAATGATTCCAAACAGACCAGCAAATCCTGACCCCATCCCTAAACCAAATAGCCAAAGAAACAAATAATCATGGTGTTGCAATGGTTTAACCATAGTCCAGACCTAAGCATGACTGAGATGTTGCAGAAGGTTCATAAGAGAGCTGTGCAAGAATTAGCGTTTTGCAAACCCACGGCCTCCCTTTGCGTGAATGTGAGACTTTCTGTTTGTTTTGCAGAAAGTCTCACAAAAACCTCCTCCAACCTGATTTTCATGTTGTGTTAAGGACACAGAGAGGAATGGGTAATGGGTATTCATAGGGTTAGGGTTAAAACCAACTGATCCAGTTTTGGTTTGAAAGCCGATTTTTTTTCTCAGTTTATATTTAATTTGAACCGACATGAGTCAAACATAAGCCACCAGGTTTTAGGTTTTAAATTAAGGTTTAAATTTGATTGAAATTGAGTTAGTGTTTTGTTTTTTGATTGTTTTTTTTTTGTTTTGTTTTTTTTGCCTTGTTTAACTTCCTTGTCATGCATTTCCAAGGTGTAGAAAAGACAGAGGGAACGCCCATCGGAGGCGACTAAAATAACTCAGGTGCCAGGAAGACAGACTAATCGAAACACGAGCAGCCGTGGTTAACAGCTGGGACTTTTCAACATGTCTGCAGTAAACTACGCAGGTAAGATCCGGTCAAAATACACAGAAGCGTTTTCCTGTCTTACCTTGTTTTTAGGAGGTCTGGCTGAAATTTTAGACTCAGAATGTGTGCTCTGGTATTGTTCAAATGTGTTTATCTCAGCAGTACTTTCAGCTTTTCAGCTCGCAAGATGTTGTTGGGATATCTGATAAAAATCAGTCTGGATGATTTTTGGGGAAAATCTTTAAATCTATGTATTGTTTATGTCTGATATGTTGTTTTCTGCCAAAACTGACCGCTGCAGGTTTACATGCAGATCATCTGCTGACCTCTTTCTTGACCTGAAAGGTGTCTGATTAGTCTACTGTCTAAAATAGTCTAAGATGATTAGTCTGCTGTCTGACTGAACTTTTGGAAGTGGAGACTTTAGTCTCAAAGATAAAGGTTGGGTTTGAAACTCCAAACAGTTTTCTGTTTTTTTGCTGAAGAAGCATGAACCGAAGGAGCTCTGTCTTTTATGCAGAATCTTGTTTCTAATCTTTAAGCTCAAAGGTTTTTAAGCAAAGTGGGGGCAAAATAGGTGAGCCTGTCAGTAGTTCTGAAGCTATCTGAAAGGACAGTGAGGTCTGTTTATCGTTCAGATGCCCCACATAGTTTTAGAAGATCACTCACTCTAGTTTTCGTCTCTTTCAAAATAAGATTATCTAAGCATGACAGAGCAGTTGTTGATGGCAACAGATGAACACAATGACACAGATGTTAGGATATTGATGATCAATACTAATGATAAAAAGACAAGGGTTCAGACAGAACATTAAAGCCATTAATTTGTTGTAAAATGAACTGAACAGCTGAAAGAATCTCTAATTGAATATTAAAGGGAGAAATCATTTATCAATTTTAAAATATGTTAAACCATTTGCAGTATGATTTTCACTTTAGGTTAGTCTGGAGTCACAAACTATTGAAAATGTTGGGACAGATAATTTACAGAAAACACAGAAAGAAGTCTTTTTTTTTTCATCTGTCAGGACATCCAGCGTCATAAAAAACAATTTCCTCTCGCAGATAATACAATAACCATAGAACCATACAAAAATACAGACCATACAAATACAATGAGTTTTTAAAGCAAAAAGCAGAATAAATCTGTGAAGTCGCACATACTTTTTCCACAGCGCCGTAAAAGCATAGCAGGTTCTACAATTATTTTTATCAAACCTCAAGTGCACAAAAATACGCTACACATTAATAGTGTTATGGTTTAATCAGTGAAGACGAAGCCAACATGGAAAAGTTGAACTTCCCCACTTTCATAGGCTTTAAGAGGAAAAGTAGCAACCGTGTCCTAAGAATCAAATCTATTACTTCACCATCAGCATAAGCGCCAGTATCAGATCAGATTTTTGACCTGAAGCAAAACATGGAAAGACATCATGAAATACCTTCAAGACGTAACTGTTACTGTCCATTGTTCTACAAGAAGGATGAATGCAGCAAGTCCATCACTGAATGGCTCAAACATAAAAGAATGAAGGTTTTGCCTTGAGCTCAACCTGCTTGTAATGCTGTGCTGGGACCTTCAGAGAGATGTCCTATTAATGTCCTGATCACAAATGAACTGGGGTAACGTTGGACTGAGAGACTGATTAAAATCACACAGGAAAATGGCAAGTCTATCCTGGTGAAGACCTGGGGTCTCGCTTAAAAAGCTTCCGTATGCACAAAAATGGGGCCTGAAACTTGCATATATCACATTCCACACAAATGTTGTGATCTATAAAAAGATCACAGAGATCTGTTTTTTTATAGATCACAAAGATCTATAAAAAAAAAAAAAAACTCACGGTAACTCTGAACCATGCTTACGCTCATTTGGTGACAGTGAAAACTGATGACAGACAAGTGGTGAATTGCAGCAAACCTGCATAATGATTCCTGTCAGATTTTCTATTTCACTTCATATCAGACTTTAATCATAGATTGACTTTATCATAAGCATTTAAAACCCCAGTATTATTTGTGTTTGTGCTGGTGACTTGACTGTACATAAGTATCTTTCAACTATATAAAGAAATGTCCAAAAGCCATCTTAAATCTTAAATGAAAGTCCACAACATTTCATTGGGGTTTTCCACCATCACATTCCTCTCTCTGATGATCACCAGCGTGACATTTCACCACAGATCAACAGATAAATTGTGACTAAGGTGTGAGGTAATTACTTTAAGAGCTGTAAACAGTCACATGCACTCGTGCTGCACTGTGGATGCATGGGCACTGCTTGAAGGCCTTGTAAATGAGAGAATTTGAAAAGAAAGGTAGTTTTAGAGTATAAAGATTTCCTGGCCAATGATGATTGGCTAATTTTCTGGTTTAAAGAGCATTAAATACTGCCATAACCACCCAGGTGCTGGCTCCTAACGTGTTCTCCAAACATCCGATTTACACATTTGACAAACGCCTTTCTGTGAAAGTTTTTCACAAATGCTTTGCTGTTTCTCCATGGTTGCCATTGTTAACCATGAAATAACAATGGTCAGCTGACTTATTTAAATACACATGAACATTCATGAGGTGCTTTGAATTGAACCGTTCATGGCTGAATGTGGGCGTTTAAAGGGCAGAACATGAGGCAGAACCTGGTATGCAAACATTCAAGTACAGTTTGGATCTATAAAGGAAAATTGCATGTGCCTGGTTAACTAAATCTGATTTTTTTTTCTTTTGTTGACATACACCATTTTAGTTTTTTTGGCATACATACACTTTTAATATAGATTCTATGCAATGTTTTATAAATTGCGGGCTAGATCATTCTTATTGTCCTAATTTAAAAAAACAACAACTGAAAAATGGCGCTCAATCCTCAAACCTAAAGCGACCTGCCCCTGATCTGCACAACTTTTAGGGATATATCCAGTCAAGCAAAACAGGTGTAAACATTGTAGCTTTGTTAAATGAAAGAAGGCATGTAATCTAAGAATTTCAATACAATAAAATAAGTGCTGGTGAAGATTCTCAGTCATCCAGGTCATGTTTTGTTTTTCACTCTTTTTGGAATAAAATAAGTGAGTGCTATAGATGTAAAATCCAGAGACAAACCTTTTAGGGCTACAATCTGGTTGGTTCTCTCCAGATATTTCAAAATGAAACACCAGACCTCTAAAATAATCAAGTTTAAATGGTTCCTATTACATTTAAACCGGGCACCAAGAGGAGAGATTTGAGGCTGTTTGAACTATAAGACTTAAACGTTCCTGAAGCTGTCGGAGGACAGGAATGTGGCATCATCAGCGTAAAACAGAGGCCACTTTATTTTCTAACTGTTCTCAGTTAAAGCATGTTATTACTGATCTTATCCTGGTGGACTTTTATCTAAATGGAGATCAGTTTCCTTCTGGTGTGTGCACAGTGCCGCCAGCAGTGCAGCACTGTATGACGAGTGGTATATTTCTGTCCAACAGGGTTCATGAGCGGCATAGATCCAAGCGAGAGGAGACTTATTCTGGTCGGGAAGACTGGAGTTGGGAAGAGTGCCGCAGGAAACACCATCCTGGGGAGGGAGGCTTTTGAATCAGACCTGTCTCCATCTTCTCTTACGGCAGAATGCCACAAAGCCAGAGGGGTCATTAATGGTTACAACGTGGCCGTTATTGACACTCCGGGATTGTTTGACACAAACTTTACCCAAGAAGACGTGCTGAAGAAGATCAAGATGTGCATCTCTCTGAGCGCTCCGGGTCCTCACGCCTTCCTGGTGGTCCTCGAGTTGAGCAGGTTTACGCAGGAGGAGAAGGATACAGTCGAGATGATCCAGGCCACCTTCGGAGAAGAGGCTCAGAGGTACACCATGGTGCTGTTTACTCATGGAGACCAGCTGAAGGATCAGAGCATCGAAAACTTTATTTCAGAGGGCAAAGACCTGAAGGCCCTCATCGAAAAGTGTCACAACAGATACCACGTCTTCAACAATGAGGTCAAAGATCCAAAGCAAACCTACTTGCTCATGGATAAGATTAACGACATGGTTAGGGCCAATGGGGGAGGGTACTACACCAACGAAATGTTTGAAAAAGCAGAAGCCGCCATTGAGGAGGAAAAGCAGCGAATCCTGAAGGAAATGGAAGAACAGAAGAGGAAGGAACTGGGGCGACTCAGGGCTAAATACGATGCAAATGTTTACCGCACAGAGGAGACCAAGCTGATCATGCTTTACCAGCAGGATGCCCGCGCCAAAGCGGAGAAGTCAAACGCATTCCTCGCCGCACCGACCATTGCCGTGGCCACGACCTGCGGCGCTGCCATCGGAGGCGTGCTGGGCGTGTTTGGCGGTCCAATCGGAGTGGCAGTCGGGATTGCCGCTGGAGCTGCAATTGGAGCAGCTGTTGGAACTTTAGCGATAAAAGTTGACAAAAACTGTCATGTGCAGTGACACAAAGAAGGGACTATTCAGTTTTCAGTCGGTCCCTGACCAATCGAAACGTGGTTCGATGGTAAATCTTAAACAGCTTCCTTACTGTCAGATGTCATTTTCTATCGATGGAATCATCAAACAATCATGATTAGTGGCGCAAAAATACATCTGTCCAATTAAATGTTTCATTCTTGTGTATTCCTGAAAGGAAAAGCTATAAGTATAACTTTGTTTTTTACTTGTCTGAAAGACTGTTGAGCTCAACAATTTGGCCAATAGAGTTTCCTAGCTGTCTAATACTGGGGAAAACTGTGAGCAGGGGCAGCAAACAATCAAGATGCCTGGCTCTGAAATCCAGTCACAACCTTTATTGTTTGGCCAGGAACTTAATATCAAATCTCAGTTTACCAAACCTAAACATCCCTGCGTGAATTGTTTTTTTTTTTTTTCTCGGGTTGGGAGTTTTGTTATGCAAATCTATTTCAATCTGATTTGATTGTCATGAATTTAAAACGAGTTTTCTCTCTATAGGTTCTGTAAACGGTAAAATGTTGACATTTTGCAAAACTAACAATAAAGAAGAAATACATGAAAATAGGAGCCTTCTTAATATTTTTTTTAGACTGTAAAACCACACAGCATTTATATATTTATATATTTGACGTTGGTTTTGACAGTTCAAGTTCTGGTTTCAGCATTTAAGCTACTGGACATTGGATTTAATGGGTATTTCTATTCTGATGGTGACTGGTGGATGGACTGTTGACTAAATTAAATTTCCTTCTGCATGCACTCTGTACATACAAAATGACAAGAAAGTTGTCTAAGTCTAAACCCATTGTTACTTTGTCTACGGCTGACACCAGATTTTTACACACATAAGCATTTTATTATTCATTGTCTAATAACAAATCTGACAATTTATTACTCTGTCAGGTCAGTTATATTACCAGAAATATACAATGTCTTAAATGTCAGAATGCTGAGATTTTTTTATGTTTTTTTTTTTTTTTTTTTTTATGATTCTCTTCAAGCGTTAAATGCATTCCATCTGGGTTTTGTTACATTACTTTTTACATCATATAGTTTGGGTAACACTTTTTGGGTATCCCATTTAATCTAGTGCAAGCAATTTAAATACAACTGCATGTAAATGTTTTCAAGATTTCAGGAAAAATAAGATGCATTCATGCAATCAAAGACTTGAAGCGGTGGAAAACCTTTTAAAAAGAGAAGTAGTTTTAGCACTCAGCCTTGAGAGAATACTGAGCAGGGGCTGACAGGAAGGAGCACTAGAGGAAAACTAACCAAATAACTAAGAAAGTAACCAGAATACGCAAAGAGTCCACAAAAGTAAGAACTAATAAACAAATCCTGAAGGAAAAGTAACCAAAATCAAAACCAAACCAAACTTTCGCTCAGAAATTTCCTGAAAAGGTTTTGACATCTGTCCAGGAGTCTTTTTCACATTTGAGCCACTCGAGCTTTAAGCCTACATGCTGGAGCCATGACCGGGATAACTGACAATTTGTACAGGCACCCAAGGATTATGACAACAAATTTGTTAGTTTTTCCACCATGATCCTGATTTGCAGCTTCCTGCAAATCTCATGCATGTTTCGACACCTTTAAACACAAAAAGAGAACTGCTTCAAAAATTAGTTATGATTATCTTTTCCTCTGTAAACTAATATAAACTTTTGCTCTCTTTTTGAAATCGTGTTAGCAGCATTTATTGTTCAGACATCAGTTGTTGGTGACTTTCTGTGCTTTTATTGTAATTTCACTTCAACTAATACATGGTAATGTAGAAATAAAAGTTTGATAAGGGGTATTTGCATCACTTTGTGCTCATGTTGTCACACATTGTCAAATGACTAGTTCAATTTCTTTACCTTAATTGTCCCCTCCGGTCACAGCGCTCAAAGTGAACACAGCTTGGAGACTCAGGCAAGAATGCTAATGCTAGAGATCTTTGTAAATAATGAATGATGCAAAAGTGAAGCAGTTTAAATGTTCATTCAATAGTACCTGCTGGAACTAAGTTTTAGATTGTTCTGACAGCTGACATTTGGCCCAGTTGGATCGTAGATTAGCTCGACTCCCCCATGAGAATGTCTGACGTCTACTCTACTACTACTCTACTCTGCTGTGTTTGAATTTAGGCCGTCATACAGAACCATTAGCAACAAGAAACCAAAGCTGTTGCTGTATTTGTCTGCAGGATCTAAGAAGAAGAAGAAGAAGAAGAGCAGTGATGACACACTCCGGATTGTTATGCTGGGAAAGACCGGAGGAGGGAAGAGCGCCTCAGGGAACACCATCCTTGGAAAAAATGTGTTCCAGTCACAGGCGTGTCCAACTTCCTGGACTCTGGATTGTAAGTGCATCGACGGGGAAGTGTTAGGCCGGAATGTTAGAGTAGTTGACACGCCGGGCCTGTTTGACACCAACTTCCATGAGAAGAACGTTGCAAAGAAGATTGAAACATGCCTCTCCATGAGTGCTCCGGGTCCTCACGTCTTTCTGGTTGTCCTGAAGCTAGGAAGGTTCACCAAGGA
Organism: Fundulus heteroclitus; assembly: GCF_011125445.2. Lineage (NCBI taxonomy): Eukaryota > Metazoa > Chordata > Actinopteri > Cyprinodontiformes > Fundulidae > Fundulus > Fundulus heteroclitus. Next base: position 131,434 of record NW_023396548.1, on the reverse strand, counting down.
GGAGGAAGACACCATGAAGGCTGTCATGAACATGTTTGGTTCCGAGGCTGCCCGATTTTCCTTACTGCTGTTCACACACGGAGACAGACTGAAGAAACAGACTATCGAGCAGTTTATCTCAAAGAGTTCAGCCCTGGAAGAGTTTGTCATGGCTTTCTCCAACAGGTATCACGTCTTCAACAACGAAGTGCAAAATGAGGAACAAGTCCGGCAGCTGCTAGAGAAAATAGATGGTATGATTCAGGAGAACGGTGGTAGACACTACACCAAAAAGCTTTTAAAGAGAGCAAAAAGAGCCTCGAAGAAGAGGGAACGGAGAACTTTGAAGGCGCTGAAGAAAGAGGAGGTGCAGAGAAGGAACACGTTGGAGACGGAGCTGGAGCAGGAGATGAAGGCAATGGGCCGAACGAAGAAAGCCGACAAATGCAGAGTGCAGTGAGAAACTGGACCGTCCGACAGGGCTGTGTGGAGGCGGCTTCGGTATCTCTGAAGTGACGTGGCGAAACGTTCCTAGTTTCATTTTATTGTTTTGCACTTTTTGGTTTTGTTGAAAAAAATAATTAATATCAATTATTTCTTTTAACATATAAAAGGTTGTGCAATTCGATTCAATAGGATGAGACTGACAAAAAAAATTAAAGTGGGAACACTGACGGGATCATGATTTTAGAGTAGAGGTCAAACTGAAACAGGTTATAAAAATTCTGATCTGGAGATGAACATTAGAAATGTTTAGAACCCTGCAGCGAAAACAGAGTAACAGAGGTGGGGACCACATAAGACAACTATGGTAACCATAAATAAAACTTAATAAAATAAGATAAATAAAAAAGTCTGAGAAAAGCAACAAGTATATAAACAAGTAAAATATCCACCACAGCTTAGCTATTTAATATTAATTTCAAAATGACAATTGTAGTTTAATACAGTATGGAATAACATTGATATATATATATATATATATATATATATATATATATATATATATATATATATATATATATATATATATATATATATATAGATAGATAGATAGATAGATAGATAGATAGATAGATAGATAGATAGATAGATAGATAGATAGATAGATAGATAGATAGATATTATTAATTTTGCTCCCTGGGAAAAATAACTGACCTTGTTCCAACAGTTGAGTTACATAAAAACTGACAAGGACCCCCTCATGATTTATTAAATAAAGATGTGGCCAAAATAGAAAAAAAAAATAGTAAAAGTAAAAAAATAAATACAATTTGAACTTTATTGTTCTCACAATGGAGAAGTTCACTTCTGCATCTTAACCCATCCCCTTGGGGAGCAGTGGACTGCCACTGTGCAGCACCTGGGGGTTAAGGGTCTTGCTCAGGGACCCAGAATGGCAGCTTGTGGGAGTTGAACTCAGAACCTCTGGGACTGAAGCTCTGTGCTCTAACCACTAGGCCACCACTCCCATCCAAGACAAAAACAGATAAAAACATTTAGATACACTAATCCAAAAAAATAAATATGGACAAAAGACTTGAACCAAAACAATGCTGTCCAAAATATTGATAAAACGAATGACCAAAAAATGGATACAAACATTAACTACATTAATACATTTTTAATTTAAAGTGCAATTAAATTATTATCTCCTTTTTTTGCAGTTTGAGCAGATATGCTGCCGCCCATAAAAGTGTATTATTATTTCCATTAAGATATAGTATATTAAACTTTTTAATACATCCCATGTTTTTTTATTATTATATATCAATTTCAAAATATGCACTATAGTGTTCAAGGTTATGCAGCAATAAGGAGGCAAGAAACCAAGCAGTCTCTGTGGGTGATTGGTGTTAAAATATTTAAATCCACCTGTTTGACTCAATGTCCTCTATATGTATTTGCTTGATGGTTATCTTTTTTTTCTGCCATCAGTCACAAAGAAATGCAATAAGCAACAATATATAAATACTGAGATAACCAGTGTTTAAGGCAGACTGGTTGGTTTATGAGGTGAGCTTTCCTCCTGCAGGAGGTTGGACAGGTACAGAAATGCATTCAAGATTGCCTTTTGAGTTTTCAGTTTATACATCATAAGCTTTGATCATATGCTCTGATGTAACAGTATCTGATGTTGCTTAACAATGTTTAACAGGATAAAATCTGGATAAAGAACATCCAGGCTTAGTTTCTTAGTTTGTCCTGCTGTCTGTCTTCAACAGGAGACTACATTTTTGACCACAGTATGTTTTTTTCAAGGTATAACCAATAAATAACTTTGAAAATATTAACTTTAAATTTCAACTTGATGTGAACCAACATCACTTACAACAACTTTTATTTTATAAATGTGACAATTTTGAGTTTTTGTGTATCAGTACACCATATGTCTGTATATTTGTTTTCTTTACCGTGAATTATGAAGAACAATCAGACTCAGCATTATATTACAGATGCTATCAAATTAAATAAAAGTTGTTTTCCAAATATCAAAGAAAGTTTTTATTGATTGGATGCAAACACTTGAGCTGATTTTCAACTGCCTGGCAGTTCAAGCACTCTCACTGTCCTTCTGCACTCTCTATCCCTCCTCAGTGCGAGTCCACACCATCTCAATCAGCACTCTCTATCTTTATCTCTAATAAGGTGAAATGTCCCTCGATGTACTTATTCCTGATCCTATCTGATGTCATTACTTCAAAGAAGAACCTTCATCTCTGCTGCCTCCAGCTGTGTCCCCTGTCTCTTCCTCAGTGCCTCTGTCTCCATCTCTGATTTCACCACACTCTTGTGGTACACCTTTCCTTTCATTCTCGCAGATGCTGTTTTATCGCACAACCCACCTGAAAAAAATATGAAGACAAAAAAATATATAGATAATATTATAATTTATATGATATAATTTAATGTATAATATAAATTATATAATATTTTGACCTTCATATTTTTACGTTGGATCTTTCCTCTAGTCTTTTTTTTATTTGAAAACAAATAAAGACATGAATAAAGAATGGTTGAACATTCTTCTGCACACTTAAAAGAAAATGCTTTTTACCTGCACTGCTACATTCTTATCTCTGCTGCACTGTAGACTTAGACAACTTTATTTGTCATTTTGTATGCACAGAGTGAGTACAGAACGAAATTTCGTATGCATACAGCTTGAAAATTTCAGTGAATTGCAGTAGATAGATAGATAGATAGATAGATAGATAGATAGATAGATAGATAGATAGATAGATAGATAGATAGATAGATAGATAGATAGATAGATAGATAGATATCTTTATTGTCATTTTGTATGCACAAAGTACGTACAGAACGAAATTTCGTTTGCATACAGCTCGAAAAGAACCACTCTAGAAATCACTCTAAGAAATCACAGTAGATTGCACTATTTCAGAATAAAGTAACTTTATATAGTAATGTTATTTTATTTCAATTGCAATATTATTACATTGTCGTAAGCTGTATGCAACGATGTGCATACAAAATGACAATAAAGTTTATCTAAGTCTAAATATCACGTGCGAGTCATCTGCTTCGACCCAGCACGTGACCGGTAGCAGTCACGTGACTCGGGACGCGGAAGCGCGCATATCAGAGCTGGCAGTGCCCGGTGCACGGTCGTGTCCGGGCGGACAGCATGGATAGCCGGTTGTTGTGGGTGTTTGCGTCCGCAGTGTGCCTCCTCCTCCCCCTCCCTGTGCGCTCTCTGTCCGGGCAGACGTACCCGCTGACCGATGAGGGCGGTCTGGGCAGAGTGTTTGACGGGATCGGGGGTTTGAGCGGCGGAGGGGTGAGTTCAGTCTTTATCTGCAGCTTCCTGGACTGTTTAGACTCGACCCGTTCGGCTGCTTGAGGCTCTCCATTTGTGTGTATTTTCTTGTTTTTTCAGGCCACGTCCCGGTTACTGGTAAACTATGCTGAGCCGTACCGGAGCCAGATCCTGGACTACCTGTTTAAGGTGAGACTCAGGCCTGGGTGCAGGACTGATCAGCTGAGCGATCGTCATAAACTAAGGGAAACAAAGTAATAAATCCTGTGTATATGCACTGAAGAGTAGATTCTGCTTCAGGCTGAAAATATGTTCCCCCTTCAGCTCCAGTCAGGTCTTTTGTTAAAAAAAAAAAAAACACAGTTTGAGTTATATACTTTTAAAAAGTATATAATGAAGTGAAACTAACCTCAGTAGAGTTTATAAGGGTAAAACAGAAGAACCTATGCAAGTATGGCTGTCAGGATGATCATGTCCTGCTTCAGTAATGCTGAGGTCCAGCTTTGACAAATCTGATCCTTCACGGTGTTATTACTGTGCTTGCATTTGGAATTTGATCCAATTTCCAGTCAGCCTTTTTCAGAAGCTGTTTTCATGTTGGAGCAACCATCAACCTTCTTTACTCATACGGCAGCCTCCGCACTAATTGGCACTCTTGTAAAGATGTGTACAAATCCTTCAAAAAATTGTAAACCTTTTTGCAGTAGAATAATATTTTCCTAAAAAAAAAAAAAACGAACAATCCAAACTTTTTAATTTAGGTACATCTATTTCGTAGAACAAAATATGTCCCTTAACATTTCCCAAAGTTTCTGCATCTGCAGAGATTTTGAACCACTCCTTTTTTTCATCTTTTTTTTTTTTTTTTGCTTCTCTCCTATCCTTTTTGTTCCTCTTCAGCTCACCTTTTTTTTTTTGCCAAGAAATTAGGTACTAAAATGGCCACAGGAACCTACTGAGTTGTACCCGGTGAACAATTTTTGTGTTGTTTTGGCCATATGTTCTTGATCATTATCCCGCTGAAAGACCCGGTGATGACACATTTTTAGTTTTCTGGCAGAAGCAAGTCTCATTTGACCAAAGCACACTCTTCCAGTTAAAATCCAAGTACTGTTTAGCATACTCCACATTTTTATGTGTGCGTTGCCATCCCTCCCAAACAACAAGATGACATAATTATCGTTGAAGCTACCGCAGGTTGTCAGCGGTTTAGCGCCTTGGCGGACGCTGGCTTTTTTTTCCCCTCGAGCAATGACCACTTAATAATAACATGTCTTGCTTAGCACTTTTAATCTAAACAAGCCAGAGAAGCGGTTAACAGATATTCAGCTGAGGCTCTTACAATACTGTCATGGGGAAAAGGAACGAGAAAGAGCCTCGAAAAAAGGGTTGCATCAGCTTCTTATAGATCAGCAAGGACACGCCCCTGTAAGAGCGGTACACTTATGTCAAACTCTGACATGGCATAGACTTCAAGGTTTATCCACATGCACATGCTGCCCTGAGATGACTGTTTGTGTATGCCATTTGTTATTTTCCCAGTATCTGCTTTCAACAGCTCCAGCAACTTGCAGCTTCATGTGATATCTGACAATATGTCTAATGGTTGCTACGGAGGCTTGGTGGACCGAAGATGCCAGTCTTTGCTGCAGTTCTCAAAAAGTGAGCCCCGCCCACTGAGTGGAGGCTGGTGTAGTTTTGTATGGGTGCCCGTCGGGTGGCTGTGGTGTGCAGGGACTGGGTTCTGGTGGCAGCGGGACTGGATGGGGTGATTAGGTGCCCCACGTCCCGGCTTATGCCTCTTTGACCTGGGAGCTGTTGCATAAAGTTAACCACCTTGTTGCTGCACAGAACTAATTACATTTGGAAAGAAAAAGAGTGAGCCCTCTTCCTGTGTGCAGTGGTGTGAGGTAAATTTGGGTCTTCGCCTAGAACTGTCACATTTTCTTTTTTGATCTTTTTGATCATTGCACTGGCTATACTTATGAACAAATATAGATTAATCTTGTTTTCTTGTAAACATCCCCTGACTTATGAAAAACTGCACATATGTGCCTCTCTTGCATAGGATGTTCTCTTGTCTTTCCTATCTTCCACAGGGAGACGGGGAGTAATGGATCACTTTATAAAATATTTAATAAGTAAAAAATAAGGTAATAGAATGTTATAAGTAAATTTAGAATACTAATTGTGGCTCCATTGATTTTGTTCTCATAAACAAATATTAATGTTTTTTCCATAATCAATATACTCAGATTGTAGTTTGGGTTTTTCTGGTTCTTTCTGTGTGAGATTTCAGTACTTCCATAATATACAGATTTATTTTAAGGGTTTTGACTTGGCTTTACCAGGTTTGGTCAATATTTGATGAGACCGGATTTTCCTCACTGATATGTTGCTAAGCAATCCAGTGAAAGAAACCTGTGCTTCTTGAAGGTTTTACAGAGAAACAATGAGGGGTTGCAGAAACAACGCTGGATAGATAACTACTCTAGGTCTCAAATGTCATCACTTGTTTAGTTTCCTCATTCCTGAGATGCCAGGTTTTCACTTGAAAGCTGTTTATGGATCAGCTTGTTAGAGGTAAAATTGAGTTTTTACTCTAACTGGCTTCTGATAAAGCTTTCATCTTTTCTGAAAGAGGTCAAGTGAAGTAAATACTGTAAAAATCTTGATGTTTGGTTATAGTGGCTGTTGTGTTTTCTTCCTACAGCCGAACTTCGGAGCATCTTTACACATTCTGAAGGTGGAGATCGGAGGAGATGCTCAGACTACAGGTGACTTGCTTAACATCAGCACATGTTTTACACGTGGTTTCAAATTTGCTCAAAAAGTTACCGTGACATGTGATTTTTTTTTTTTTTTTTTTTTTTTTCCTATGGTGGCTTTCAATAGACGGAACGGAGCCATCGCACATGCACTATGAGAACGACGAGAACTACTTCCGGGGCTACGAGTGGTGGCTGATGAAGGAGGCCAAGAAGAGGAACCCGAACATAACGCTCATAGGTGGGGGAAGTCATCTGCACCAACATGTGATCTGAAAGAGATGAATTTATGATCTGAATATGAGGGTGTTAACACGTGGTTAAACTCTGTCCGTTGGTGCAGCTTTGCCCTGGGCGTTCCCTGGCTGGGTCGGCCGAGGGAAGAACTGGCCCTATGACTTCCCGGATGTCACCGCAGCCTACGTGGTGAACTGGATCCTGGGAGCCAAGACGTACCACGACTTGGACATTCAGTATATTGGGGTGACTATTCCTTCTTATCACTGCTCACATGGATATCCAGTTGTCCCTAAAGGTTATCTGGATGATGTTTTAGCCATCTCAATGTAGGACTGAAAAGTGTATGTATGAGCAAATTGATCAGGTTTCTATGGAGTCAATGTCCACAATGGTCTTTTTTATTTTTTCATAAAATTCACAGATCGAGTTTTTATCCTTAGCAGTAATCTTTCCTGTCCCTTAGGCCAAATAACTTCCCCTAACCGTGCATAGGGATACGCTCACACCCACATGCTGCCAGTATCTAGCAAGCTCTGCACTGGTGGTTATTCTCATTCTGCACCACTGTCATCAGGAGGAGATAGTTGTGGATCTTAATGGAAACTTGTGGATGTCTTGTAGCCTTCTTCACAATATCTGACTGTCTCATCTTAAAGTTCTTGATTATATAGAAAACTTGCTTCTGCAGTGGTCTTTGCTGCCGTTCCCTGCAGAGTGATGATGGCGGCAGCCTTTTCCTTTTCTTTGGAGGTATCCATCTAAGCACTTCTGCCCCAGCCTTTCCTCTGTACTTATTTTCACTAATCTACATTATGGGTGAGCAAAATAATCGTCCTGGCGATGCATCGCGATTCTAATTTTCGCGATCTACTGCATCGATTCTTGACGCCAGGTATCGATTATTAATTCAAAAAAATTAATAAATAAAATTGCATGAATGGTTGGCGAACATCAACCAAAAACAAGTGGAATACAACTTAATTGGCTTAAAGGACCACTGAGACCATGTAAACGGCACTGATTATCCTTATTTTGTTATTTTAAGTTTTTAAAATAACACTTAGCACTCCTTAGCACTTTTTGTCAGTGTGTCCACTCCAGTAATAGTAATATTTGTTTTCATGGCAACACCTCCAAAAGTCGTTTCAATAAATACAGCTATGTATGAATTCAGTTTCTTTCAGTTATGTATCAATTGAAGACACTATCCAGATCATACACAGCCAGTCAGCCACTGGTAATGGGTGTATTTTTTTTCTAACAGTGTTCAATGAAAATAATGCAATACATCGCAATAATTCAAGCATCGTGATGCATCGTTATAGAATCGGATCGTGGCATGTGAATCGTGATTTGAATCGAATTGTGACTTCTTTGGCAATACCCACCCCTGATCTACATTCTAATTAGAAAGACAAAGTGATTTCAGCTGGATTTGTGTTTCACAACTTTGTCTGTGGTGATGCTAGGACTTTACTGATAACAAGTTAGCTAATCGTGTTTGGCGAAAATGAAACAGTAGTTTTTTTGTTTTATGTTATGAAAGAGATTTTTCAAAGCTAATAGAGATATTTCCATTGAATTAATCAGACTGCTGTGTGAAATATCATGCCATTTTCTCGCTCCTTCATTTCACATGATCTCTCAGGTGAAACTGGATAAATTTGACTGGACCACAACAACTTGACCGAAATGGAAAGAACCTGTTGAATTTTGTTTTTACAAAAAGTGTGCTCGCCATTAAATCCTGTTTGTTCCCGTTTAGATCTGGAATGAGAGGAACTTTGACTCCACGTACATCAAGGTGAGCATGCATGTGTGATCGATGCTATATCCACAGTCGCCCATACGGGAAGAACAGCCACTCGCAATGAGCTGAGATCTTGGTGAAGTTCCTCTGAGAGCGTTTTTTTTTGTCACCAAGGTTCTGCGGAACATGCTGGACAAAGTCGGTCTGACCGACGTCGGCATCGTCGCCGCAGACGGAGACTGGAGCATCGCTAATTCTCTGATCTCCGACCCACACCTTAATGACTCAGTTCAGGTGATTGGGTAAGTAGAGCAGAGCTCCTCCCGCAGACTCGTCCGTTTGGAGTTCGTTCAGCTGAACTCAACTGCTCGGCTGAATCGTAGCACTTAGAGGAAAAATTGCAATATCATTTGGGAGCTTTGTTTCTGAGACTCCACCTCCTCAGCTGAATGTCGGTGGCTGTTTTTCTGCTCGACTGTGTGAAACCGACACAGACAGAATGTTCATGCATGATGACCGTGTGAGCGTGTTTCTGCTCTTAAAGTCCATTCTGTCTTTGCTGCAGTCATGGAAAACTTTTTTTAATACGTATGGCCATCGTTTGTCTGTCAAATTCAGATCTGATAATCATCGGCAGTTCTTCTGGTCTTTTTAAATAAGCAGCCTTAAAAGTAGGAAATTACAAAAGGACTAAGTAGAAGTTGATGAATTTAGCTTTGATGTTAATCTGTGTAGAGAATATGAAGAAAATGAAGGCAATTGTACATCATAATGGATTTTTTTTCCTTGTTTTTGGGCCTGCAGTTGTGTTGGGTTTTAAGACTTAACTGTAACACTGGAACTAAAAACATGATCTAAAAAGCAATTGGTTCGTTCTATAAATTATGAAAGTTAAAAAGTTTGATCCTCAACTAGAGAAGCTGCATTTATCGAGAGAAATCAAGAGATATGTCTAGCCCTCTTATTCAGGGATGACCACTTTTCAGACCTCTGGCAGAGGTCGGCAGATATTTATCTAAAATCTGGTATTTTAAAGAGTTAGCAATACCAAGGTTCCCAGAACCGTCTGAAACACAACTAGGCCTTCAGCTTCGCAGAACCTCCACCATGCTAAACGGTAGCAATGAAGCACTTTTTCAGATACTCATCCTTTGTTTTACACCAGACCCATCTGGATGGGTTTCATCTGATCAAGGCACACCTTACCAGTTAGTATCAGAGTTGAGCAAATTCAATAGGTTTACGTTTGTGGCGGTAGTACGGAAAAGGCTTTTCCCCAGCATGCTCCCCAAATAACCGTCGGGCATGCAGATAGCATCTAATGGTTGAGACTTGGTGACCCCCAACAGTGAGCTAATTACTGTATGGTGTCCGGATAAATGGAGGTCTCCATCCAGCTTCAGTTGTTTTAAACTTTGAAGTCATTGTTCTGACTCAACGGTGGAGAGTTTAGGCTAGGAGCTGTTTTCTTGCAGCCATTTCCTGATTGATGAATCAGGAAAGCTTTACTTGGCTTTCCCACCTTGAAGAGCAGTATGGAGAGACGGGCCTCTGCGTAATGTTATATTCTTGCTCCCTTAAAGAAAAATGGCAAACGTGGTCTTAGACGCTCCAATCAACTTAAAAGAACAAAGCATATTTATTTTGTACTGATTGTAAGGGGTTCCATTGGTGTGCCACTAGTGATTTTTGTTAAGGGAAATATTTCTTAACATGCTATTTTTATCCACTGAGTGCTTTAGTGTGAGATTACACTGGTGCAACAAAAGCTAACACCGGCACAACGCGAAGACAAGGATTTATGACTATAATGCCTGATGGCTGGACGTCTAGGGGTACAACGATCGCAACTTGGATGTCTTGAATATTATTTAAATCATCCCATCTCATTCTCCTGAACTCAATCTCGTGTCTCGCCTTGTGTTTTAGGTATAGTTGCCCCCCTCCCTCCCTCCCTCCATTTTGACATTTACCTCCAGTTTGAGTTTTTCCTATGAAGTCAGATGGGTTTTCCATGGCAGCAGCAAATCTTTCAAAACTGAGCGAGGTGTGAACGTCTCTCTGCTCTCCATCTGTGACTCCACCAGCTGCTGAGGTACACTCTGGACAAGGCCGGTCTGGCGTCGGTCCGCATCGTAGCCAGCGATAACCTGTGGGAGCCCATTACCACGTCGCTGACGCTCGACCCAGAGCTCAGCAGCGCCGTAGACGTTATAGGGTAGGCTGTAGTTTGTTCCCGCGCATCAGAGACCGCTCTAACGATAGGCACACATCTGCATGCCTACATGAATGAGAGATCTGTGGTAGGCCACAAGGACACTCTTATCGTAGTTCTTCAGTTTGCTGAAAGTGCTGGAAATGCCCTTGAGCCTGTTATTTCATTTTTTTTTATTTTTTTTTTATCTCGCTGACCCTGAGTTTGTTTGTTCTGAATCAGGGCTCATTATCCGGGAACCACCACAGTGCCGCAGGCCCTGAAGACCCAAAAGAAGCTGTGGTCATCGGAGGACTACAGCACCTTCAACGACGAGGTGGGAGGAGGCTGCTGGGCGCGCATCCTCAATCAGAACTACGTCAACGGACAGATGACTGCGTAAGGAGGCTCGCGCAAAACCCCGATGGTGTTCCAGAGACGAGGGGGTCTGGTTTATTAACTCGGTCTCCAAAGTTTTACAAAAGGCAGTGAAAAAAAATAGATGAACAAATGGCTAAATTCATTCAGTTTCAGGTTTTCTCCTCAGACTCTCTTAATTACATTATACTAGCCTTTATAATAGGTTTAGTTATGGTAATCAAGCAGATTCTGTTGTCCTTGCGAGCTGATTCATAGCAGCAGCTGTATAAAGAGCTGTCTCTCTCATTGAGTTGAAAGATTAAAATCAGATGTTTTCCACCTAAGAGTTATGAACTCCCTTTAAGTTAGATTTCCAGAACAGATGTTACAGTGTTCAGTAAAACTTAAAAAAAATAAATTAGTATGTTTAGCTCTGTAGATGCTATAATAACCAGAAGATCATAAGAATTATAACAATTATTTTCATGGTGATGTGTGAAATGTGAACAGCTTGAGTTTCTGGTGTGACTTGCTGTAAGTTATTAGAGTTTATATATGATATTAGATTAGTTTTTTAAATACCAGTGAGAACATGCAAAAACCTGCTCAGCAATTATAAGAGGGAGTTTGATTAGTGTATTTACAATAAAGATGAAATAAAAATGGACAAAAGATTTTTTCAAAATATATTCTCCTTTTACATTGTTATCTTTTGAGAGATGTTTGTCTCATTTCAGATCAGAAACAAACTTTTTGGTTGAATGGAAATAATTTTCCAGCTAAATCTTTCAGAGATTATAATAATTTTGTGTTCTCCTGTATCAGACGTACCAATACATGACAGTGAACCTAAAAACATATAATATATTATGGGCAAACAGATTTTCAATCTGTGGTACCTGAAATATTACCATCTACTAAATATTACATATTAACGGTGCAATGTTGCACACGTAAAGGCAAAAGTAAATTTGCCGTATTGCGCCACTCTAGCAGTAAGTTAAATGAAATTCTAAAGATCACTGTCCCGCCCTGTTAAATATCTTTTAGTTAATAAACTGGGCTCTGTCCTGCAGAACTATCTCGTGGAACCTGGTGGCCAGTTACTACGAGGAGCTTCCGTTCGGGAGAGACGGGTTGATGACGGCTCAGGAACCCTGGAGCGGAAATTACGTGGTGGAGTCTCCGATCTGGATCACAGGTCTGCGTTCCAGATATTAGACCAGGGGTGTCAAACTCACTTTGGTTGAGGGGAGATCACATTAAGCATACAGCTTAATGTGATCTCAAGAGGGCCACACGAGTTAACTCATTGCAAGATTAAATAGAACTAATAAATGTGGACTTGTTGTTGATTTTTATATTAAAATAATTTCACTTTTACACAATATATTATGAATAACTTCAGCGTTTTTAAGAAAAGTATGTGCAATTTCAACAATACTTTTACTCAGTTAAACATTTACTTAAGTGCATTATGCATAAGAACTGATCATAGTGATTATACAATGTTGAAAAAACATTTATTCACATTTTTTGGAACTTAAAAACACTGTCCTACATGACAAAATACATCAAACAGATAAAAATTAAGAAATGGTTTGAATTTTTCCACACCTGAAGCTTAATCTGCTAATTAAAACACAGCGCCCCTCGTGGACAATATAGGAACTGCATATTTTCAATTAACCGAAGTACATGTTTTTTTTCAATAATTGTTTCATCATTCTCTTCCTTTTAACTCCTCTTTCTTTCATCTTTTGTTTTTTTTTCTTCTTGTTCTTCCTTTCCTCTCCTACTTTCCCATTGTAGTGTCCATATCATTTGAGATATTCCCCACATGAATCATAATAAAACTATTCACATTCATAAATCAAGTGGAGCACTATGGCAAAAGCAGTACTGCTCCACTTGTGAAAATCAAATCTGATGAGCTCTTTTTGGCATTAAGACAACAATTCTTATTGCCACATTGCCAGACAGAACACTGGGGAAAGAAAAAAAAATAAAATAAAAAATTAATAATGCATTTAGCCACAGGGCCAGACTAAATTGTTCGGCGGGCTGGATCCGGCCCGCGGGCCGTATGTTTGACACCCCTGTATTAGACCTTTGTTTTCTGTCATTCCTAACAGGAACCCTAACATTCAGTTTTATGGATGAGGCATTCCCTCCGGCGGGTTTGCGTGGACATCTTCCTGACTCGGTTGTTTTAAAATCTAACCAGGATTCTCAATCTCTGGGCCTACAGGAGCTTCCATGTTGTGTCCACGCATATCATAGTCCTCCTTCGGAAAAAAACATCCTGTCCTGTGCTGCTGTTCTTAGATTCGGACGTCCTTCACCTGAAAACATTCAGGGATTTAGGCCTTCAAACATCTGAAAACTCGGTCCCAGAAGACCTTCTAACCTTTCTGTGTAATTTCCTTGCAGCCCACACGACCCAGTTCACTCAGCCCGGATGGACATACCTGCAGACCGTGGGACATTTGTCCCAGGGAGGAAGTTATGTGGCCCTCACCGACGGGTACGGAAACCTGACTGTTGTAATAGAAACCATGGTGAGTTGCTTGTTGAGCTTTGCAGTAACCCGCAGCCACACGATGAACATGGTCCTCAGGATGGAGAGGAAAGAGAGAAGATGAGATGAATCCAGATGATGAATTTTTTATTTATTTTCTTCTCCTTCAGACTCACGATCACTCCGTCTGCATCAGACCTCCTCTTCCTCCTTTCAACGTCACATCCCAGAACGCAACCTTTCAACTGAAAGGGTCCTTCGTAAGTTCTAACGAGCATTCCTCGTGTGTCCGGTGACCGTCCGAGAGACGCCGCTGCTTTAACCCGCTGCCGCTTTTCTTCCTCCCAGGCCTCCATCAAAGAGTTGCAGGTGTGGAGGTCGCACTTTGATTTCAAGGCGAAGAAGCACTCGCTGTTTGAGAAACTGACTCCTGTGAAGGTTAGGAAACTCAAGCTTTTTCGAGCCGTGAAGAAAGACTCGTTGGGACCAGTCGATGACGTGAAACGTTTCTGTCCCCCGCAGCTTATAGACGGATCGTTTACTCTGAATCTGGCTGAAGATGAAGTTTATACCCTCACCACCGTCAGGACGGGGCGGAAAGGAAGCTTCCCCGATCCCCCGCCTTCAGCTCGCTTCCCTAAAACCTACAAGGACGACTTTGATATCCGTAAGTAGCTAATCACTCAGAAACAAAGTTATTCTAATGTCCCCAAACTCTACATAGAGGCATGCCATTAGGTGCAGATTAAAATATAAATGTATAGGAAATATTACGAGAAAATATTTAGTTAATGTAGTTAAAAGGTGGAAATGAAAGCTTTTCATGAGCGAGTTATTGCAGAAGCAATTTTTTTAATCCTTTCAGGGTTTTTTTGTACAGTTTTGCTCTAAATTGTAACTGAACAGCTTCATCTTTTGCTTGCATGTCTGGAATATTTATTAAGATATTGTATGAAGCTGTTTCCAGAGGGAACATGTTTTACTTTTTGTTTCTTATTTTTTGTTTTCTTCGTCAGTTAATGTCTCCATTGTGAGATCAATAAAGCCCATCTTATCTTATTACTTTTTGTTGGAGGATCATTGTAGCCAAGTCATATAAAATTAGTCCTTTATATAAAACTTCTCAATAGTCAGAAACTGCCTTTTTTTTACTTGTTTTTACTGATAACATTTGTATTTTTTACCTGTTACTGAAATTAATGAAACGTTGAGCTTTCTTTAATGAGAACTCGGCTGAGCAATTTGGTTACATGTCTAAAATGTACATATTTTCCTTTTCCATACATTAAAAAAATACAGACTAACAAAAGTCGTAACAAACTGAGATGATTTACAAAATAAACAAATAGATAAACAAAATGAAAACCAAAAATGAAGCAACAAAATGGTATGAGGAACTAAAAAACTGTAAAAACACATTAGGCTAAGATGGACGCTTCAGATCGGTGTCACAACAAAGTGGTTTATTTTAAGAAATGCGAGTCATGGTACATGTTTGGTAGGTAATTTATTTCCTGATTAGGTTTTTTTAAGTAAATCGGGAATCACATTCATATTCTGGGGGAAGTAGGATAAAATAAACAGAAAAAAAACTATAACTAGAAACATGTTTTGCTAATTTGTTTGTTTCCCCCCTTTGCTTTTTCCACCCAAAGTGTTTATTTCCACAGTGGCATCAACTCACTGGCATTGAAATGGTGTTTACATTTGTAGGATATATTTTAATGAAATATTCAAGTTGATTTTTATGTATTGCTGATTCGTCTATTGATAAATGGATGGAGGGGGGATGACAGGATGTTGTGTTAAAGGTATCTGTAGAGTTTGGTGGTTATTTCTTCCCAGACGTTTTGTATTGGTGCACAGAGCCAGAATGCATGGAGGTGGTCATCAATGGTGTTGATCGTGCAGTGTGTGCAAAATTCTGATTCAATCTTGTCTCTTTTTAAATAATTTAAAAATATTGCCTAAAGAGGTATATCAAATGCCTGTAGCTTTTCTTTCGTTTTAAATAAATCATTCTTATTGTTTTCAGAATCTTTAATATTGATTTTATTCAGTATAATATTTGGTAACACTTTATTTGAAGGGGTGTATATAAGACTGAAATTACACTGTCATAAACATGACATAACACCTGTTATGGTCATAAATGACTCATTATGAATGTTTAGGACTGTTGTTATTAATTGTCATTCGGTAAATTATGACACTATTAAAGCAAAGTTGACATTGTTTAACAAGTTTTTGTTATGACAAGCCCTTAATTTAACAAAACCCCAAGTCAAGCCCTTAATTTAACCTAATCCCAAACCAAGCCCTTAATTTAACCTAATCCCAAATCAAGCCCTAAATTTAACCTAATCCCAAGTCAAGCCCTAAACTTAACCTTGTCTCTGTTAATGTTAAATTGTCATAACAAAGACACGTTAAACAATGTAAACTTTGCTTTAATAGTGTCATAATTTACCGAATGACAATTAATGACAGCAGTCCTAAACATTCATAAATAGTCATTTATGTTCATAACAGGTGTTATGTCATATTTATGACAGTGTAATGTCAGTCTTATGTACACCCCTTCAAATAGTGTAACCTTATATTTTTTATAACATTTAGTGCTAACAAGTTAAATAATTTCACAGTATATTAAAAAGTTTATTTTTATAAATTTTGATAAAAATTAAAGTGTTGCATAAAAGCCAGGTTGGAAAATAGATTAACTACTTGCTTGAAATACCATTAAAATCTAGTCTTATTTGAGACAGGTAAGCTAAAAGCATGTTGTTATATTTTAAAGATAAATCCTTAGCTTTGTCACCGCTGTATTTAAGATATTTCCGGACATGTTTAAAGTTGCTTATATTTGCACCGGTGCAGGAAACCCTCCGTTCTCCGAGGCCCCTAACTTCGCCGACCAAACTGGCGTGTTCGAGTACTACATTAACCTGACGGACCCCGGACCCCACGCCTTCACAATGCGACAGGTCGTGACGCAGAGGCCGGTCACCTGGGCGGCGGACTCGGATCAAACGGTCACCGTCATCGGAGACTATCGGTGGTAAGACGCCGCCCCGATCGGCCCTGCTGCTCCGGAGACCCGTGCAGCTGAACAACTAACCCGCTGATGTTTGTGTGACAGGCAGAACATGATGGTCTCCTGCGACGTCTTCATGGAGAACGTAAAGAGCGGCGGCGTGTTCGTGGCGGCCAGGGTGGATAAAGGGGGCCAATCGATACGCAGCGCTAAGGGAGTCTTCTTCTGGGTGTTTGCCAATGGATCGTACAGAGTTACCAATGATCTGGGTGAGTGGGGTTCTTTGTCAGTGCAGAAGAGACTCCAGAACAAAGGCCGGGATTTAAACGCTTTCTCCATTCTGTCTTCGGTTAACAGCTGGAAAGACGGTGCTGGCAGAGGGCGTATCAGGAACTGGAGCGTTTGATTGGTACAACTTATCCCTCTTTGTGCAGGTGAGAAAAATCCTTTAACCTGTGACAGGATCCTACTGTAGAAGGATTTTTTTTGAAGAAAAACAGATACCAGATGGCTGAACGTTTCTGTGTTTGTCTCGCCTGCGGCAGGGTCAAAGCGCCTTCGGAGTGCTGGATGGACGGCAGCTGTGGAAGATCACTGGGGTTTCTTCACCAAAGAACGGCTGGGCAGCCATAGGGACAGGCTCGTTTGAGCTGGCTCAGTTTGATAACTTTAACGTGTTGGCAGAGTAAGGATGGAACTGGGAAATAATATGTTGTTTGTTTTTTTTAACAATGAAAAGCTTTGGAACCTTGATTTATTTTTGCACAAATGAAGAGAACGGGTGCGACGTGATGATGGAAGGTCCACTGAAGTCTTCAGTTTTTCTGCCTGATTAACTTTGCACTGTTTTTGAGTCCTGTTGATTTTATTTTTTTAATGCTTTTATTTTGGTAACTGAATGTGAATGTCGAGGACTAATTGTTTCACATTTAAAGGGAATACATTAAGAAGGCTCTAGGAGCTGTTCAGGTAACATTTTTTATTACTGTATTTCTGTGAATTACAAATCAGAAAATAAATCAGTTTTTTCTTACATTTCATTTGATTTTTCTTTCCAGTCAGACAATACAACTGAAGATTTGTCGTGTTCTTTCCTCCCAGAGGTGTCAAGTAACTAAATACATTGCCCTCATCAATTCCTGTAGCTACGCTTGGATGTTCATTTACATTCCAATAATAACAAGTAAAAGGTTATTGATGATATATACCTGAAGTTAGATTTTTGCACCAATACCTATATGCAACCAGACATCAGATTTTCTGCTCCATGAAACCCATGTTGATGCTCAGTAATGCACCTATATAGACCTTTTAATACATTTGTTTTGTACTAAATGGTTTGGTTTCAATGCACATATATGTGGGTGAAACAGCCAATCCCATTTTTCTTTTCAGTATTAACATAATTCTATACAATTATCGTAATCGGGAGGGAATTACTTCTACTTTAATATTTTAAGTAGTCAGCTGTTGGTGCATTTTTCTTTAACAATAATAAGAAAATGTAAATATCACGTATCAGTTTTTCTCTTTTAAAGTCTAAGGTGGCATTTGTGGGTGTACAGGGGATATGAAAAAGTATACATTGTTGATAAAAGGGCACGTTTTTATGACGTTTCATTGTGCACCTGAACTTTACTTTACCTATTGTTTGGATGACTGTGCGGATTCACTGACATTAAAAATAAAATGTGTTATCACCTTACTGGTAGACGCCTGAAAGTTTTAGGTGAGAACTGATATGCAAAACAGTTTGAAATTGCATCAATCTTAACAAAATTTTAGTTTTTACTCCAGATCACATATGCTTCTCTCGGGTACAGCTACTGTTCTCTTTTGTTTTTTGATTCTCAGTCTATGTCTTTGGAATTGTGCCTCCAAAGCTCTGGTTTAACAAGACCAACACACTTTCTTATAAGATTTTGGGATTTTTGTCAGTCCTTGATGTTTTCTTTCGAAAAACAAAGGTTTCTGACTGTCTAGCAAACATATTCCTTAGTCCAGTATGTGTGGAGAAAAGATGCCGTTTGGCATCCTCCATCCTGTCTTTCCATCATCATCATCATGTTGCCTTATGTAGGCTACAACACTGTAATTATGGAATAGTAATTATATCACTGTGTGTGACAGCCCCATTAGATACAAATCCTTATAAGTGAATAGAAACAGTTCTTACTGTGGCTGTCATGAGGCCTACACTATAGGCTGCCAACTTGGAATTTGGAGTCAGGGTTGGTAAGTTGGTGAATGATCAGATTTTCACATTCAGCAATCCACCCGAAAGAGACCTAATAATTTTCTTTCAAACTTCAACTAAAATTTAAATATGTATTTAAACTGCACCCTTTAATAAAGCACTAAAAACGGAGATATATTCATATTATTTATGTCTTTTTGTAAAGCTGAGGAAGTCCAACTTTTTTCACGTTAGTAGCGCCTCCCGTGATGCTTCTTGTTCTGCAGTTTGAGAGCCACTCGTCTAAAGCCCAAGTCAACTTGAAACGATGTGTCCGGCCTGCTTTCGCAATTTAGTGTCGTCAGTGTCGTCGCCATGGTAACAGTCCACCTTCAACGGCTGCGATCAAGAAACATGTCGGATCCGCAGCTGGTGAAGCGCAAACCGACTCCTAAACGGATCTTTCTCAACAGCATAGACTCGTACTCCTCCAGGAACATCGCCAAGGTATCACCGGAACGCAGCGGTGCTCGACCTCATTCTCGTCTCCTCATTTTATATTCATAGAAGACTACACGACGCTTGTTGCTTTGTAGAAGCGATACGTCCGCGTGTCCGCCATATTGTGAGTGGCAAGTTTTGCGATAAGGGAATCCTGGAAGCTTTGTTTTTCCGAATAAAGCACTAATGATCTCGTTCGCCTAATTTTAATGAACTTTTTATGGGCAAAAAATAGAATCAGCAACACAGAACAACCAACCAATGACGCAATGTGTTTAAATGCACCTAAGCGGACATTTAGAAGTAGACGGATTAGTCAAAGTAAGAGCATTACATCAGAATAATATGAAGTGGAAGTATAAATTAGTAATTTGTATATATATAAAGTATTTGGTGAAAAACTTAACTGTTTGAATGTCATTTATTATTAATCTTTTAGAAATAATAAAGAAAAACAATACCAAGCAAATCCTGGTGTTATCAAATAATACAGCGTAAATTACCAATCTTTACAAGATAACAAATACTTTTTTTTTCAATGAGCAATACCAATGGGTAACTGATGTATGTTTGAAAAGTGCAAACTACGTTCACTGATACGGTATATAATATTTGCAGGGGACACCTGGAGAGTAGTGACAGTTCAAAAATAACATATTCATAATGTATATGCCAGAGAATTTTGGTCCAAACATAGGCTTTTAGGCATCTGAAAAAAGGCTGGAATTTTTTTTTTTCTTCAGAATTATTGATGAGCTGTAAAGCACACTTACACACCTTTCAGGAGAAAGATTGATATGTCCGAAGAGAAACGGTTCATGTTTACCTATCAAAAAGCTATCTATGTTTAGACTAACATTCTTGGGTCTTAAGAGGTTAAACTGCATCCTGTAATGCAGTTCTAAAATCTGAGGTGTTCTTATTTTTTTTACATTTAAAAGTAGAATAACTTTTGTGTCAAAAATGCATTTTTGACACAATCCATCTAAAAAAACTTACTCCTTACTGCCAGGGCCGGATTATCCATAAGGGCCAGTGGGCCAGTGCCCAGGGGCACCAACCATTTCAACCATTTAAAATGAGATATTTGAATATTGCTCACTGCTCATATGCCTACATGTAGTTGTGTAAGTTAGTAAATAGTAAATTACATTACAGAAATCCCCTTGATTATGTCTGATTTTTTTGACCGGAGGACAGCACGGGTAAGGGGTGGGGGGGGGCTTTGAGGTCTTAATAGGGGCCTGCTTACTGCCAAGCGCTGCACCAGATAAGTTGCAAAAGCAATTTTATGCAGTTTTGGTAAAAAATAAAATAAAAAATAAAGTATTTTTTGTGTTTTCAAACTATTCTTTTTTTAAATTGATGGGTTAAAATACTGTTTTGCAGATTTCATTTATCTTAATATAATGAAAAAAAAACAAAAAAACTTTTACAACACATTGCCACAGTTCTGGGTTCAAATCCCAGGGTCTGGATCATTCTACATCTAGTTTGCTTGTTGCTCCGGTGCATGTGTGGGTACTCCAGCTTCCTTCCACAGTAAAAAAAAAAAAACAACCTGTTAGGTTAATTGGTTACTCTAAATTGCCCTCATATGAGTGTGTGTGTGCTGGTTGTGTGTCTGGATTGCCTCTCACCCAGTGAGTGACAATGGATGGAATTTACAGTATTTTCAAAAATAATCCCTTTTACTTGCCCGCTTAATCCATGCAGGATCCTGAGTGCCTCTCTAGGGTTCAGCCTGGCATGGTCCGCAGTCCATCTCAGGTCAACATGGAAACAAACATGACAGGCATCCACACTCTTATACCTTAGGGCGATGTAGAGTGGCCAAGTTGACATGTTTTTGGACAGTGGAAGGAAGCCAGAGTACCTCAACAGAACATGGAAACCATGCAGAAAGGCACTGGCAGAGATTTAAAACCAGATTTTTTTTTTCTTCAATGCAACGGCATTAATATAAAAGTGTAATGTATCAACTGAATTTAACTTACATGAAAAAGATGATTGATCATTGAAATAAGCAATTACAAAGCAAAAATATGCAGTGGTCTTAAAGTTCAGATTAGCCTATAAATTATTATTTTTTCCTTAACACTGTATCACAACAGAACACAGTCACCAAGCCTATTTTTTCCTCCTTGAACAATTATTTAAATGTGTCTCAGCAGCCATATGGTGGCAGCACCAATGCAGCATCTGTTCTAAGTCTGTGGTTATCTGTTGTACAGTTCCTGTGTAAAAGCACAGTAGTAGCTGATGATAATCATGATGATGATGAGGAAGAGGAGGAGCAGCAGGAAGAGGACGTGTCCCACCACAGTCCAGCCTTTCAGGTGGTTGGAACTGTCTCTGATCCGTCCAACGAGCCCAGCCCGCATATCCTGGAAGAATACCATGTGAGTGATTTGATCCAACGCTTTCCTGTCAGATGTGTTCACTGGGAAGATCCTGAGTGACTGAGTCTGGGTTTATTGTGTCTCTCTGCAGCATCCTGACAGAGAGACACTTCTGTCAAAGCTGATGGAGTGCCAGGTTGTCATTTACAACATCAGCCATGATGCTGAGCAGGTGGATGAAGCTATCTGGGCTGTCACAGGTGACCTTTTAAAGATCTTTCACTGTGATTCTGTATCAAAAATTTCATTTTGACTTAACTAAAATTAACTGTTCCTATTTCTCCTTAAGACAGTTGTTGAAGGATTTGGTATGCAGGTATTTGAGCAATATTAAAATGTATTTATGGTAGTTTGACCTTTAGAAAATTCATAGCTTTACCAATATTTCTAAATTTCTTCTCAGCTACATATTCTCTCTTAATTTAAATGTTTAGTTTTCTACCATTCTCTTCAGTTCCCAACTCTCCAGCAAATTGGACTTGCAACATGACCAGTGTCCAACCCTAAGTTTAAATCTATAAGAGTTTATTTTTTTACATAGTTCTACTTTAAAGTTCAATTTACTACCGAAGGACAAAACAACACAACCTTTGTGCAATAGTTGACATAATCAGTAGGCCTGTTTATTTTTAAGGAACTTTCCTGCATTGATATTAAATATTTTATTATTGCAGGGAGCAATTTGATATTTCGATCTTTTTTTTTTTTTCTAGCAGTGTAGCTTTTTTAAACAATTTAGCTCTTAAATGCCAAGCTGCTTTATCTGATTGTGAAAGAAGGGTTTATTACGTACCTCTGGCTGAGGTGATCTGACTGCGTTTTAGAGTCAAATGTCAAGTTTTCTTTCCAGCAAGTGAAGCTTGGCCCAATCTGGGTCACCCGCAGGACAATAATGATTCAAAAACGGCACCAAATCGACAAAAGAGGGTCTGAAAAATAAAACCAATGCTTTGCCATATACCAATATGGGGGTGGTAGCCTAGTGTTTAGAGCACCTGGTTCAAGACCATAGGACTTCAACCAGACCTCAGTTCCCCTTGGACCTTGCAGAAATGATTATGCAAACTAAATACAATAACTTTCAAATGTATTCATACCAAAAAACATAACAATATACCTGCTGTCACTTTTTAATTGACGGGTGATTAATGACCCTAATCATTTCCGGTCCCCCTTGATTTCCGGTCCCCCCTTTGATTTCCGGTCCCCCCTCCCCATTTCCGGCCTCCCTCGATTTCCGGCCTCCCTCGATTTCTGGCCCCTCTTGATATCCGGCCCCCCTTTGATTTCCTGCCTTACCCATATTATATTATTGTCATTAATACGATATTATTATTAATATAGTTATTAACTTTATTATCGTGATTATTTAAGTATGTCTAATGATTCCTTTAATACACATCCAGCTACTTAATTCAGTTTATCCACATCCAGTTATTTAATTTATCTTATACACATCCAATGATTTAATTTTATCCACATTCAGTTATTTAATTTTTATACACGCTCAATCTGATGCTTAGCAGCAGCATACCACCCATATTAAAAGGTGATATTAATTATAATACAATTCACTTTACTATCGTGATTATTTAATTATATCTATTTATTTCGGTTGTACACATGCAATTAATGTATCTTATACGCACTCAATCTAACGCTCAGCAGCAGACCAGCCACACTCTACGTGGAAAAAACCTCCGTCCCGCACCGTTGTGATTGCGATGAAATAGAGAATCCTTAATCTTTAATCCTGATATAAAGCTCAAGTCAGTCCTCCCTCCAAACTAAAGGTTTGGAGCGTCCTCATACTACGGTGGACAGTGTCTTACTGACCACAGGTTTTTGGGTCACGACCTAAATTTCACGAGTTCTGTAGAGGAGGGGGGGAGTTGTGTCAAAACACATGTGTGGCACTGCAGGAAGGGGGGACAATATCGATCCGGCATTTGCAGTCAGCAAATTCGTGCAGGGCGTTATCTTATCATTTTCACACAACAGCAAAACCTTCCTTTCAACGAGCATGACATCCTTTCATTGTTAGTTAATAAACACAAACACCGAGCCTCTCTGTTATCTTCATCAACAGAGTGTCTGCTCAGCGCAGATCAGTGGATGGACACTACACTTCCTGGTCAGCTAGGGAGCCGAGCAGGAAACCTCCCCCTTATCTCAATAAGCCACTGACCATCGCTGCTCAGTGCGCCACACACCAGGCCATTGTTAGTTAGCAGAACAGGAAAGCGTTTCAACTTATCTGAATAAGACACTGCTCCGCGCAGGTCGAGGTATCCGGGCCTCTGTAAAACTTAGTATACCGCTGGAAGTCACGGCTCTCTCGGTAAATGCATCCTCTCAGTACCAGAAATGTATAAAGATGCTCATTCGGTGCAAGGTAGTCATCACTCGAGATCATGCAAGAAACCTCTTCAGCTTCGCTCCTCACTAACGCTCTGATCCACCCCGAGGGTCAGAACGCAAGCTCCAACCCGCAACATGGCATACGCTTCTTTGGTAAGTTCTAATGAATATATTCTAACGATGTTTTAAGTTATACGTTGAATATACGGTGGGGGAATCCCCCCTATGACGCCACTGATCATGTGATACCGTAGTAATGTCACTTGGGGAATCCCCCCTTACGCTTTTCGGCTGTGTAACAATATATGTTTAATTATTTTTCAGACCTCACAGGTGTGGAGCAAGAAAATGTACTTTTAACACCGTTCAACTACGGTAGGATTTACCTTCATAAAGATAAAGTATCTAAAGTATTTAAAGATACTAATACGTTGTTTTAACCATTTTATTTTTATTGTTTTAGGTTTTTTTGATGGGAACGTTCTATAAGGTGAGGAAAGACTGAGCTAGCAATATTATCCTTGTAATGAATAGCTTATGAAAAATAAGTGGTTTGTGTGTTCTTTCTGTGGGGTTTCTTGTTTGGTTCCTAGATAATGAAGGAGTCCTCAGAAGAACTTGAAGTGAAGCACACCTCCCTCAGTCCGGGTAAAGTTACAGAAATCATCTTTTTCTTTCGCCCGACGGCTGCTTAGCAAAATTAAGATTGGTTTGCTTTTCTACATTGAAACGTTTTACAACATTTTTCTTTTAAATGTGCATACTGTTTGTTTTCAAAGGCTATTTCTACCACAAAATCCAAGAATGGAACCCTTCCCATGATTACTGGCTCTTCTACAACCTAATCGACGGCAAAATATTTACTAATGTTTATCGGAATAATCATTTTTCTTAAATCATGATTTTATTCTTGTGTTTTTGCCCCCAAAAAACAGCAAGCGGTCTAACCCAGACAGAAGGCTACAAAGAGATGTGCAATAAGGAAAAGTATTCCTCTTCAGCACACTGTGAAAAGGACAAAGACATTTATGTGTGAAATGTTTATCTCCCCTTTTTAGATAATTTCAAGGCTCAGTATAAAATTAACCATGGTAAAAATGAAAAATGATTGAACTTTTTGGGGCTTACTGCTGTTTCTTGTTCTTCATTCAAATTTGCACAAATATCCTATTTCTCAATAAACTATACATTAAAAGGGTGGCTCAAGATTTTGGAAGTGGATTTCTGTTATTACAAGTTAGTCACTGGCCTGCAGTATCAGCCAAATAAACTTTATTTGTAAAGCACTTTTCAGTTCTGCCTCACATGGGTTTAAAAAAAGAACTAAACTGAGAGAAAAAGGTTATATGGAAGAAAGTAATTTATGAGGAATGGCTGAAAAACAGTTGTGGAGTTTAATGAAGAAACTGCATTAAATATGAAAACTTAACACAAGCTATCATCATCAAAAAGCTAAATGTTTTAACAAGGTCTGCTGTAAACGTCACAATTTAAAAGACATAATACAAGATGTTGATTATGTCAAACTTCCATGAAGTTTAACTTAGTTATCTGCTGCAGATATCAGGGGCTTCTCATTTTACCTCACTGTTGATTCATATAACACTTCACATACTAAAACACAGTTTTCTTGTTTAACATAATCAAATATTATTTCTGAATTTTTACAACATTTTTGGCATTTGAGTTAACCCCGGAACTAGGCTGAACACAAGTTGGGTCTTATTATCGATATGTCCATAAATTCTAAAACAAGACAAAGATAAAACTGGTGCAGTTTCAAAAGCTTTTACAGTTGGATTTATCTTTGAAACACAGTTTGTAAAGTTTAGTACACCTTGTTTTTCAAACCTAAAGTTTTAGTGCTCTGTCCAACTAAAAGGGACAAATTACTAAAATGCCCCATTTCTTAATTCTATAGCGTAGTCTGCTGTTCCAGTATTTCATATGTCTGCATAACCTGCAGAAAGGTTTATTGTCCTCTTTATGAATAAAACGTTTTGCTTTAGACCTCATGGATATTAGTGTTACTGCAGCATGCAGCAGCATGCAGCAGCATGCAGCTTTGAGTAAGCTCGGACAGGCTTTCTGCCCTTCCTCTGTGAATATTTTTGTATTTCACGGGCAAAATCTAAAAAGTTTTACCATATTCCATTTTTACACGTCTAATTCTGCGATTCCATACACATTTTCCACATTGTGGTGTGGGCTTGGATCAACTCGCCGTTCATTCTGGTAATGCAAATCTTTAAATAATTAGAGCGTGTTTAAGGTATTTTTCGTTTGTAAATGTTTTGTTTGCTCTTTGACATGATTTCACATTATGCACAAACATTTCCAGACAAGTAAAATGTACAGAAAAAAATTACAACTCACTGTCCTCAACATATGTTATTTAATTTAAAATGTGACAAACCCTGGCTCAATGACAAAATGCTCTCAGGAGGAGGAAGGGGTGTAACACACAGCGACGTTGGCTTTTCGATCATTAAAATTTGTCTTCAAAACAACATTCAATTACATCTTTTCAACATTGGCTAGAAATGGATGATTGGTTGATCCACCATCAATCGTCGACCTTAACCAAAAGTTAATCTTTTTGACCCTAATTCCACATTGAATTAACATCTTTTGCTATCTGGGAAGATATAATTTACAGGAGACTGGTTTTGGTAAAACAAAACAAAAACATATTTACAAACACAATAAGAAACAAACACATATTAAATAAGACAAAATATAACCTAAAAACAAGAGCAAGTTTCATGGCAAGATTTCTTTTATATTTCTGAATATAAGCTTAAATTCTCCCAGAGGAATCAACATGGATATTTTTATATCCTGTTGTAGAATGCTCCAAGTTGATAGGACAGAGTTCCTGTTTGTACTAATGGAGCACTAAAAGTGATAAAGTCCTGGGAACTAAGTCTTTTGCTGGACTAAATGACATATAACAGGATAAATAACACAGGAACAGACAGCTTTAAAAATGAAAATGTACCAATGCATGAGTTTATGGATTGATGATGATGGCCGGTTGAAATTTAAAGGAATATAAAGTACAGTGAGGTGTGAGAGACGCTGGTATGAACCGTAATTCTCCATGATAGACTAATGCAGAGAGGTGGCAGGTGCATTATAAGAAACATGACAGTAATCTAGGTCACTGAGACAGGATGCTACCTTGCACTGAAGTAAATTATATTATTTAGTTAATGACAGGGGAAACCCTGAACAATGAGAGCCTTAACAGCTTGGTATAATTTCTTTAGGTTATTTACGCATTCACAATAATCTTTTTTTACTTTCGTTAAGGTAGCAGCCAGCAGATTTTTTTAATTGATGGAAATGTAACCCATCAACTTCAGAATCATTTCTCCTTTGTGACTTCCCGGAGCTGATTTCTCCTTTCCAGGAGACCCGTTAATTCAGTGTTGAACCAGGAAATGACTCAACCCTTAACTCTCAGCTGATGAAACAGAGCACATTTGTCTATATAATTGTTAAAAATATCAAGCAAATAGTCCCAGGAAAAATGTATGTCATCAAACAGATAAATGCACTTCCAATTGTAATGAAATATACCTTGAAGAAAAGCCTGTTTTCTAAAATGCTTCATAGTTCTTTTTTTAGACAAGAACAGGCTCAAAATGGAGGATTTTAGTGTTTCTAACTGCACCAACTGGACAATGATCACTTAGTTCATTTACAAAAATTGCATTGAGGATGAAAAGATGGAAATTATTTGTCAGGATATTTGGATTTAGGTTTAGTAGCACCGTCAATAATTTGGGAAACATTAAAAGCAAGATGGTGTGTCTTAAAACCCTCTAACAGGGAAACAGTAAACCAGTCTCAATTAAAATCACATGCCAGGATGAGTTCTTGAACATTTTAATCAGACAAACATTAGGAAAATTAGGAGAAACTGTCAACAATGGCTGAAGGAGTTCTGTAACAAGCAACAACAGCTAAAAGCTATCAGCCGCACAAGTCAATCTTCAAAGCTGAAAGTTCAAACTGCTTAGGAAGAGATTTAGAAACAAGAATCTAGACTTTAAGGCAGGATCTAACAAATAAAGCTACACCACCTCCTTTTCTTGGGTGGTCTGAAGAATAAGTTATGTTTGCTTTAACGCCATTATTTCCTTTACTGAACAACTGCATGACCATCCGGATATGAACATTTTAATGTTTTATATACAGTCTACTAGTACCTCCAATTATCATGTGGGGCAGAGCAGAGGAGGCAGCTTCGTCCTTCTGGCGAGAAATCGCTAATTGCTCCTTTAAGGAACTCATAATGCTGCAGCAAACCAAGAAATCTTTGGATAATTTCATGCTCCAAACTTTGTGGGACCAATTTAGGAATGACACCTTCCTGTTTCAAAAGGATGGCACACCAGTGCACAAAGCAAAGCCAGAGCAGGTTTTGGTGGGATGAATTGTCTACATGATCAGTTCTGACCTCTGGAGGGCACAAATTAAATGGAGCAGAGAATGTGAGCCAGGACTTCTCGTCCAGCACTAATGTCAGACCTCATACATGATCTTTTAGTCGATTGTAATTAATTCACATAAGCAGACTCTGAATGTTATAGAGAGCCTCTCCATATTGAGAGAGTAGTGTTGTAAACTTTTAGCCACAACATAACAATAGTCTCCAGAAAGAATTTAAAACCATTTCTGTGTCCATCCATATTCTAGGTGCCATCTTTGAATGGCCCTCACCATTGTTTTCCTTGAATTTTGAAACAATCTGTGTTTTTTTTTTGTCTAAATGAAAAAGGGAGCTTCAGGAGAAAGTCTAATTCTACTCAGTCTCAAAAAATTTATATTTTTACATTCACAAGTTTTTTTCCTGGTAAGAAAAATCAACAAAACTGATACAAATTTGTCTTTAAAGTTTCAAATCGATCACAAAAACATATAATGATGCATAATGAGGATAAACTCTTTGGTAGTTTTTTTTTTTCTTTCAGAAACTAACAAGATTTGTGAATAGTGCACTCCCAGTCCATCTGTTCATTTATTCAATAAAAGTATTCATGCTCCAGGCTATACTATCACAACATTGTCTACTTCTCAAAGTGTGAAGCATGTTTGGTGTTCTTGGTTTTTCCAAGTAACTAAATTATTCTACTTCAGTTGGGGTTAAAGAAGCATCTGATGTTGTTATCTAAACCTAATTGAATTTTACCCTATAAACGCTGGTACATACATTGTTGTACTCTGTGAAGTCTCAGGGTTCAGAGTTACCAGAAGTACATTCTTAGCAGCCTAAACAGTAGAAACGTCTTCAGATATTGTTGGTTGAAGTATACCGGAGTTGGCTGTCGCACTTTTTATATTCTAACAGACTTTTAGAGTCAGTCCTGTGAAAAATATTTGCCCCGATAACCCCCCTTTCTTTTCTTTTTTTCCACACTTAACTGTCTGTTGTTAAACAAAGTTGAATATTAGACAATGATAACCAGAGTAAATACAAAATGCTGTTGTCAAATGACTTCATGTATATATAAAGATACAGCATAGACTACTGCTCATAACTGTCAAGTTTCTTTTATTTAACTTTAAACCTTTGTGATGTACTTGTTGGTCTTAGTTAACATAGGATAAACTCAAATGCGTGACAGTCTGCCTTCTTGAGATGATGATTTCACTTATTTAAAAAAAGCTATACATACCAGCTTGAGCCTATGTGAAAAAGAAATTGCCTTCTGAACCTGACAAAGGGTTGTTCCTCCGTTGCCTGCCATTAAGCGTTTGTGATAACGGGCAATGAGTCTTTTACATCATTTTGTAATAATTATGGCCAGCTTTTCTTGGCAGAATTGTTTAATTCAGCCACATTGGCAGGTTTTCGAGCATGAATGTTCTATTTAATGTGATGCAATAGCATCTCAAAGGGATTTAAGATTTTGCTACAGTGGAGAGGAAAACTCCCCTTTAACAGGAAGAAAAACCTCCAGCAGAACCAGGCTCAGCGTAAACAGCCATCTGCCTCGACTGACTGGGGGTTAGAGAAGACAGAGCAGAGACACAGAAAGAACGCAGACAAACTGAACTTTCTATGCCAGAGATGGTAGTGGCAGACCAGCTCCATAGGTGGCTGTGCCCAGGTAAAAAAACAACAACATTGTGGTTTAACAGTCATTTGTTAACCTAGCAAACTGTGCGTATTTGTAAATAATAGTAAGATCATCTTTATTGTCATTGAAACATACATTAAAACAAAATTTGTTCTCTGCTTTTAACCCATTACCCTTGGGGAGCAGTGGGCTGCCACTACCATCTCTGGCATAGAAAGTTCAGTTTGGCTGAAGGAGTTCTGTAACAAGCAACAACAGCTAAAAGCTATCAGCCGCACAAGTCAATCTTCAAAGCTGAAAGTTCAAACTGCTTAGGAAGAGATTTAGAAACAAGAATCTAGACTTTAAGGCAGGATCTAACAAATAAAGCTACACCACCTCCTTTTCTTGGGTGGTCTGAAGAATAAGTTATGTTTGCTTTAACGCCATTATTTCCTTTACTGAACAACTGCATGACCATCCGGATATGAACATTTTAATGTTTTATATACAGTCTACTAGTACCTCCAATTATCATGTGGGGCAGAGCAGAGGAGGCAGCTTCGTCCTTCTGGCGAGAAATCGCTAATTGCTCCTTTAAGGAACTCATAATGCTGCAGCAAACCAAGAAATCTTTGGATAATTTCATGCTCCAAACTTTGTGGGACCAATTTAGGAATGACACCTTCCTGTTTCAAAAGGATGGCACACCAGTGCACAAAGCAAAGCCAGAGCAGGTTTTGGTGGGATGAATTGTCTACATGATCAGTTCTGACCTCTGGAGGGCACAAATTAAATGGAGCAGAGAATGTGAGCCAGGACTTCTCGTCCAGCACTAATGTCAGACCTCATACATGATCTTTTAGTCGATTGTAATTAATTCACATAAGCAGACTCTGAATGTTATAGAGAGCCTCTCCATATTGAGAGAGTAGTGTTGTAAACTTTTAGCCACAACATAACAATAGTCTCCAGAAAGAATTTAAAACCATTTCTGTGTCCATCCATATTCTAGGTGCCATCTTTGAATGGCCCTCACCATTGTTTTCCTTGAATTTTGAAACAATCTGTGTTTTTTTTTGTCTAAATGAAAAAGGGAGCTTCAGGAGAAAGTCTAATTCTACTCAGTCTCAAAAAATTTATATTTTTACATTCACAAGTTTTTTTCCTGGTAAGAAAAATCAACAAAACTGATACAAATTTGTCTTTAAAGTTTCAAATCGATCACAAAAACATATAATGATGCATAATGAGGATAAACTCTTTGGTAGTTTTTTTTTTTCTTTCAGAAACTAACAAGATTTGTGAATAGTGCACTCCCAGTCCATCTGTTCATTTATTCAATAAAAGTATTCATGCTCCAGGCTATACTATCACAACATTGTCTACTTCTCAAAGTGTGAAGCATGTTTGGTGTTCTTGGTTTTTCCAAGTAACTAAATTATTCTACTTCAGTTGGGGTTAAAGAAGCATCTGATGTTGTTATCTAAACCTAATTGAATTTTACCCTATAAACGCTGGTACATACATTGTTGTACTCTGTGAAGTCTCAGGGTTCAGAGTTACCAGAAGTACATTCTTAGCAGCCTAAACAGTAGAAACGTCTTCAGATATTGTTGGTTGAAGTATACCGGAGTTGGCTGTCGCACTTTTTATATTCTAACAGACTTTTAGAGTCAGTCCTGTGAAAAATATTTGCCCCGATAACCCCCCTTTCTTTTCTTTTTTTCCACACTTAACTGTCTGTTGTTAAACAAAGTTGAATATTAGACAATGATAACCAGAGTAAATACAAAATGCTGTTGTCAAATGACTTCATGTATATATAAAGATACAGCATAGACTACTGCTCATAACTGTCAAGTTTCTTTTATTTAACTTTAAACCTTTGTGATGTACTTGTTGGTCTTAGTTAACATAGGATAAACTCAAATGCGTGACAGTCTGCCTTCTTGAGATGATGATTTCACTTATTTAAAAAAAGCTATACATACCAGCTTGAGCCTATGTGAAAAAGAAATTGCCTTCTGAACCTGACAAAGGGTTGTTCCTCCGTTGCCTGCCATTAAGCGTTTGTGATAACGGGCAATGAGTCTTTTACATCATTTTGTAATAATTATGGCCAGCTTTTCTTGGCAGAATTGTTTAATTCAGCCACATTGGCAGGTTTTCGAGCATGAATGTTCTATTTAATGTGATGCAATAGCATCTCAAAGGGATTTAAGATTTTGCTACAGTGGAGAGGAAAACTCCCCTTTAACAGGAAGAAAAACCTCCAGCAGAACCAGGCTCAGCGTAAACAGCCATCTGCCTCGACTGACTGGGGGTTAGAGAAGACAGAGCAGAGACACAGAAAGAACGCAGACAAACTGAACTTTCTATGCCAGAGATGGTAGTGGCAGCCCACTGCTCCCCAAGGGTAATGGGTTAAAAGCAGAGAACAAATTTTGTTTTAATGTATGTTTCAATGACAATAAAGATGATCTTACTATTATTTACAAATACGCACAGTTTGCTAGGTTAACAAATGACTGTTAAACCACAATGTTGTTGTTTTTTTACCTGGGCACAGCCACCTATGGAGCTGGTCTGCCACTACCATCTCTGGCATAGAAAGTTCAGTTTGTCTGCGTTCTTTCTGTGTCTCTGCTCTGTCTTCTCTAACCCCCAGTCAGTCGAGGCAGATGGCTGTTTACGCTGAGCCTGGTTCTGCTGGAGGTTTTTCTTCCTGTTAAAGGGGAGTTTTCCTCTCCACTGTAGCAAAATCTTAAATCCCTTTGAGATGCTATTGCATCACATTAAATAGAACATTCATGCTCGAAAACCTGCCAATGTGGCTGAATTAAACAATTCTGCCAAGAAAAGCTGGCCATAATTATTACAAAATGATGTAAAAGACTCATTGCCCGTTATCACAAACGCTTAATGGCAGGCAACGGAGGAACAACCCTTTGTCAGGTTCAGAAGGCAATTTCTTTTTCACATAGGCTCAAGCTGGTATGTATAGCTTTTTTTAAATAAGTGAAATCATCATCTCAAGAAGGCAGACTGTCACGCATTTGAGTTTATCCTATGTTAACTAAGACCAACAAGTACATCACAAAGGTTTAAAGTTAAATAAAAGAAACTTGACAGTTATGAGCAGTAGTCTATGCTGTATCTTTATATATACATGAAGTCATTTGACAACAGCATTTTGTATTTACTCTGGTTATCATTGTCTAATATTCAACTTTGTTTAACAACAGACAGTTAAGTGTGGAAAAAAAGAAAAGAAAGGGGGGTTATCGGGGCAAATATTTTTCACAGGACTGACTCTAAAAGTCTGTTAGAATATAAAAAGTGCGACAGCCAACTCCGGTATACTTCAACCAACAATATCTGAAGACGTTTCTACTGTTTAGGCTGCTAAGAATGTACTTCTGGTAACTCTGAACCCTGAGACTTCACAGAGTACAACAATGTATGTACCAGCGTTTATAGGGTAAAATTCAATTAGGTTTAGATAACAACATCAGATGCTTCTTTAACCCCAACTGAAGTAGAATAATTTAGTTACTTGGAAAAACCAAGAACACCAAACATGCTTCACACTTTGAGAAGTAGACAATGTTGTGATAGTATAGCCTGGAGCATGAATACTTTTATTGAATAAATGAACAGATGGACTGGGAGTGCACTATTCACAAATCTTGTTAGTTTCTGAAAGAAAAAAAAAAACTACCAAAGAGTTTATCCTCATTATGCATCATTATATGTTTTTGTGATCGATTTGAAACTTTAAAGACAAATTTGTATCAGTTTTGTTGATTTTTCTTACCAGGAAAAAAACTTGTGAATGTAAAAATATAAATTTTTTGAGACTGAGTAGAATTAGACTTTCTCCTGAAGCTCCCTTTTTCATTTAGACAAAAAAAAACACAGATTGTTTCAAAATTCAAGGAAAACAATGGTGAGGGCCATTCAAAGATGGCACCTAGAATATGGATGGACACAGAAATGGTTTTAAATTCTTTCTGGAGACTATTGTTATGTTGTGGCTAAAAGTTTACAACACTACTCTCTCAATATGGAGAGGCTCTCTATAACATTCAGAGTCTGCTTATGTGAATTAATTACAATCGACTAAAAGATCATGTATGAGGTCTGACATTAGTGCTGGACGAGAAGTCCTGGCTCACATTCTCTGCTCCATTTAATTTGTGCCCTCCAGAGGTCAGAACTGATCATGTAGACAATTCATCCCACCAAAACCTGCTCTGGCTTTGCTTTGTGCACTGGTGTGCCATCCTTTTGAAACAGGAAGGTGTCATTCCTAAATTGGTCCCACAAAGTTTGGAGCATGAAATTATCCAAAGATTTCTTGGTTTGCTGCAGCATTATGAGTTCCTTAAAGGAGCAATTAGCGATTTCTCGCCAGAAGGACGAAGCTGCCTCCTCTGCTCTGCCCCACATGATAATTGGAGGTACTAGTAGACTGTATATAAAACATTAAAATGTTCATATCCGGATGGTCATGCAGTTGTTCAGTAAAGGAAATAATGGCGTTAAAGCAAACATAACTTATTCTTCAGACCACCCAAGAAAAGGAGGTGGTGTAGCTTTATTTGTTAGATCCTGCCTTAAAGTCTAGATTCTTGTTTCTAAATCTCTTCCTAAGCAGTTTGAACTTTCAGCTTTGAAGATTGACTTGTGCGGCTGATAGCTTTTAGCTGTTGTTGCTTGTTACAGAACTCCTTCAGCCATTGTTGACAGTTTCTCCTAATTTTCCTAATGTTTGTCTGATTAAAATGTTCAAGAACTCATCCTGGCATGTGATTTTAATTGAGACTGGTTTACTGTTTCCCTGTTAGAGGGTTTTAAGACACACCATCTTGCTTTTAATGTTTCCCAAATTATTGACGGTGCTACTAAACCTAAATCCAAATATCCTGACAAATAATTTCCATCTTTTCATCCTCAATGCAATTTTTGTAAATGAACTAAGTGATCATTGTCCAGTTGGTGCAGTTAGAAACACTAAAATCCTCCATTTTGAGCCTGTTCTTGTCTAAAAAAAGAACTATGAAGCATTTTAGAAAACAGGCTTTTCTTCAAGGTATATTTCATTACAATTGGAAGTGCATTTATCTGTTTGATGACATACATTTTTCCTGGGACTATTTGCTTGATATTTTTAACAATTATATAGACAAATGTGCTCTGTTTCATCAGCTGAGAGTTAAGGGTTGAGTCATTTCCTGGTTCAACACTGAATTAACGGGTCTCCTGGAAAGGAGAAATCAGCTCCGGGAAGTCACAAAGGAGAAATGATTCTGAAGTTGATGGGTTACATTTCCATCAATTAAAAAATCTGCTGGCTGCTACCTTAACGAAAGTAAAAAAAGATTATTGTGAAATGCGTAAATAACCTAAAGAAATTATACCAAGCTGTTAAGGCTCTCATTGTTCAGGGTTTCCCCTGTCATTAACTAAATAATATAATTTACTTCAGTGCAAGGTAGCATCCTGTCTCAGTGACCTAGATTACTGTCATGTTTCTTATAATGCACCTGCCACCTCTCTGCATTAGTCTATCATGGAGAATTACGGTTCATACCAGCGTCTCTCACACCTCACTGTACTTTATATTCCTTTAAATTTCAACCGGCCATCATCATCAATCCATAAACTCATGCATTGGTACATTTTCATTTTTAAAGCTGTCTGTTCCTGTGTTATTTATCCTGTTATATGTCATTTAGTCCAGCAAAAGACTTAGTTCCCAGGACTTTATCACTTTTAGTGCTCCATTAGTACAAACAGGAACTCTGTCCTATCAACTTGGAGCATTCTACAACAGGATATAAAAATATCCATGTTGATTCCTCTGGGAGAATTTAAGCTTATATTCAGAAATATAAAAGAAATCTTGCCATGAAACTTGCTCTTGTTTTTAGGTTATATTTTGTCTTATTTAATATGTGTTTGTTTCTTATTGTGTTTGTAAATATGTTTTTGTTTTGTTTTACCAAAACCAGTCTCCTGTAAATTATATCTTCCCAGATAGCAAAAGATGTTAATTCAATGTGGAATTAGGGTCAAAAAGATTAACTTTTGGTTAAGGTCGACGATTGATGGTGGATCAACCAATCATCCATTTCTAGCCAATGTTGAAAAGATGTAATTGAATGTTGTTTTGAAGACAAATTTTAATGATCGAAAAGCCAACGTCGCTGTGTGTTACACCCCTTCCTCCTCCTGAGAGCATTTTGTCATTGAGCCAGGGTTTGTCACATTTTAAATTAAATAACATATGTTGAGGACAGTGAGTTGTAATTTTTTTCTGTACATTTTACTTGTCTGGAAATGTTTGTGCATAATGTGAAATCATGTCAAAGAGCAAACAAAACATTTACAAACGAAAAATACCTTAAACACGCTCCAATTATTTAAAGATTTGCATTACCAGAATGAACGGCGAGTTGATCCAAGCCCACACCACAATGTGGAAAATGTGTATGGAATCGCAGAATTAGACGTGTAAAAATGGAATATGGTAAAACTTTTTAGATTTTGCCCGTGAAATACAAAAATATTCACAGAGGAAGGGCAGAAAGCCTGTCCGAGCTTACTCAAAGCTGCATGCTGCTGCATGCTGCTGCATGCTGCAGTAACACTAATATCCATGAGGTCTAAAGCAAAACGTTTTATTCATAAAGAGGACAATAAACCTTTCTGCAGGTTATGCAGACATATGAAATACTGGAACAGCAGACTACGCTATAGAATTAAGAAATGGGGCATTTTAGTAATTTGTCCCTTTTAGTTGGACAGAGCACTAAAACTTTAGGTTTGAAAAACAAGGTGTACTAAACTTTACAAACTGTGTTTCAAAGATAAATCCAACTGTAAAAGCTTTTGAAACTGCACCAGTTTTATCTTTGTCTTGTTTTAGAATTTATGGACATATCGATAATAAGACCCAACTTGTGTTCAGCCAAGTTCCGGGGTTAACTCAAATGCCAAAAATGTTGTAAAAATTCAGAAATAATATTTGATTATGTTAAACAAGAAAACTGTGTTTTAGTATGTGAAGTGTTATATGAATCAACAGTGAGGTAAAATGAGAAGCCCCTGATATCTGCAGCAGATAACTAAGTTAAACTTCATGGAAGTTTGACATAATCAACATCTTGTATTATGTCTTTTAAATTGTGACGTTTACAGCAGACCTTGTTAAAACATTTAGCTTTTTGATGATGATAGCTTGTGTTAAGTTTTCATATTTAATGCAGTTTCTTCATTAAACTCCACAACTGTTTTTCAGCCATTCCTCATAAATTACTTTCTTCCATATAACCTTTTTCTCTCAGTTTAGTTCTTTTTTTAAACCCATGTGAGGCAGAACTGAAAAGTGCTTTACAAATAAAGTTTATTTGGCTGATACTGCAGGCCAGTGACTAACTTGTAATAACAGAAATCCACTTCCAAAATCTTGAGCCACCCTTTTAATGTATAGTTTATTGAGAAATAGGATATTTGTGCAAATTTGAATGAAGAACAAGAAACAGCAGTAAGCCCCAAAAAGTTCAATCATTTTTCATTTTTACCATGGTTAATTTTATACTGAGCCTTGAAATTATCTAAAAAGGGGAGATAAACATTTCACACATAAATGTCTTTGTCCTTTTCACAGTGTGCTGAAGAGGAATACTTTTCCTTATTGCACATCTCTTTGTAGCCTTCTGTCTGGGTTAGACCGCTTGCTGTTTTTTGGGGGCAAAAACACAAGAATAAAATCATGATTTAAGAAAAATGATTATTCCGATAAACATTAGTAAATATTTTGCCGTCGATTAGGTTGTAGAAGAGCCAGTAATCATGGGAAGGGTTCCATTCTTGGATTTTGTGGTAGAAATAGCCTTTGAAAACAAACAGTATGCACATTTAAAAGAAAAATGTTGTAAAACGTTTCAATGTAGAAAAGCAAACCAATCTTAATTTTGCTAAGCAGCCGTCGGGCGAAAGAAAAAGATGATTTCTGTAACTTTACCCGGACTGAGGGAGGTGTGCTTCACTTCAAGTTCTTCTGAGGACTCCTTCATTATCTAGGAACCAAACAAGAAACCCCACAGAAAGAACACACAAACCACTTATTTTTCATAAGCTATTCATTACAAGGATAATATTGCTAGCTCAGTCTTTCCTCACCTTATAGAACGTTCCCATCAAAAAAACCTAAAACAATAAAAATAAAATGGTTAAAACAACGTATTAGTATCTTTAAATACTTTAGATACTTTATCTTTATGAAGGTAAATCCTACCGTAGTTGAACGGTGTTAAAAGTACATTTTCTTGCTCCACACCTGTGAGGTCTGAAAAATAATTAAACATATATTGTTACACAGCCGAAAAGCGTAAGGGGGGATTCCCCAAGTGACATTACTACGGTATCACATGATCAGTGGCGTCATAGGGGGGATTCCCCCACCGTATATTCAACGTATAACTTAAAACATCGTTAGAATATATTCATTAGAACTTACCAAAGAAGCGTATGCCATGTTGCGGGTTGGAGCTTGCGTTCTGACCCTCGGGGTGGATCAGAGCGTTAGTGAGGAGCGAAGCTGAAGAGGTTTCTTGCATGATCTCGAGTGATGACTACCTTGCACCGAATGAGCATCTTTATACATTTCTGGTACTGAGAGGATGCATTTACCGAGAGAGTCGTGACTTCCAGCGGTATACTAAGTTTTACAGAGGCCCGGATACCTCGACCTGCGCGGAGCAGTGTCTTATTCAGATAAGTTGAAACGCTTTCCTGTTCTGCTAACTAACAATGGCCTGGTGTGTGGCGCACTGAGCAATGGTCAGTGGCTTATTGAGATAAGGGGGAGGTTTCCTGCTCGGCTCCCTAGCTGACCAGGAAGTGTAGTGTCCATCCACTGATCTGCGCTGAGCAGACACTCTGTTGATGAAGATAACAGAGAGGCTCGGTGTTTGTGTTTATTAACTAACAATGAAAGGATGTCATGCTCGTTGAAAGGAAGGTTTTGCTGTTGTGTGAAAATGATAAGATAACGCCCTGCACGAATTTGCTGACTGCAAATGCCGGATCGATATTGTCCCCCCTTCCTGCAGTGCCACACATGTGTTTTGACACAACTCCCCCCCTCCTCTACAGAACTCGTGAAATTTAGGTCGTGACCCAAAAACCTGTGGTCAGTAAGACACTGTCCACCGTAGTATGAGGACGCTCCAAACCTTTAGTTTGGAGGGAGGACTGACTTGAGCTTTATATCAGGATTAAAGATTAAGGATTCTCTATTTCATCGCAATCACAACGGTGCGGGACGGAGGTTTTTTCCACGTAGAGTGTGGCTGGTCTGCTGCTGAGCGTTAGATTGAGTGCGTATAAGATACATTAATTGCATGTGTACAACCGAAATAAATAGATATAATTAAATAATCACGATAGTAAAGTGAATTGTATTATAATTAATATCACCTTTTAATATGGGTGGTATGCTGCTGCTAAGCATCAGATTGAGCGTGTATAAAAATTAAATAACTGAATGTGGATAAAATTAAATCATTGGATGTGTATAAGATAAATTAAATAACTGGATGTGGATAAACTGAATTAAGTAGCTGGATGTGTATTAAAGGAATCATTAGACATACTTAAATAATCACGATAATAAAGTTAATAACTATATTAATAATAATATCGTATTAATGACAATAATATAATATGGGTAAGGCAGGAAATCAAAGGGGGGCCGGATATCAAGAGGGGCCAGAAATCGAGGGAGGCCGGAAATCGAGGGAGGCCGGAAATGGGGAGGGGGGACCGGAAATCAAAGGGGGGACCGGAAATCAAGGGGGACCGGAAATGATTAGGGTCATTAATCACCCGTCAATTAAAAAGTGACAGCAGGTATATTGTTATGTTTTTTCATACCCATTAGATTATTCTTCATATTGTGCTAAGTCACAAGCACAAACATGAACAGATTGAGAGACCAACATAAAGCTTTGAATAATCCTGAAACAGAACGGAAATTACTAGTTTTTTAAAATTTTGTTTTAACAATAAAAATCCAAAAAGTGTTCTGTGTGTTTTTGCTCAGTCCTCTTTACTCTGAGGCCTTTCAAAATAACTCAGTGTAACCGACTGCCTTCAGAAGTGACCTTTTTAACAGAGTCCACCTGTGTGCAACTATAGTATATCCAGCTGTTCTGTGAAGGCCTCTGAGGTTTGTTAATTAACCATTAGTAAACAAACTGGATGTTGAAGACCGAAAAATATGTAGACAGGTCAGGGATAAATAAATACATTTATATAGATGCACAAAGCTGGAAGAGCAGCTGTAACTGCGGCAAAAACCTGTTCTACAAAGTCTTTACTTTAAAAGGGTAAATATATGAGCACGCCACACTTTTCAGAGTTGTATGGGTTGAAAATTTGGAAAATTACGTAACATTTTCCTTCCACTTCACAATTATGCACCACTTTTTGTTGGTCATCACATCAAGTCCTAACAAAATATATTGACGTTTGTGACAAAATGTGAAAAGGTTTAAAGGGTATGAATACTTCTGGAAGGTACTTAATGTCTGGATCTGAGACTTGAAATATCAGGGACCGGATAAGAACAAATGTCATTAAGTTATTGACATAACTGATGCAATAATCAATAAACATAGTGAGAATCCTCTCTGTGTTTCATTCACAGCTCTTCATAATCAAATAGAGCATTTTTCCAGTCCGAAGCTCTTCATCCTCGTCTCCACTGTGATGACATGGGCCTCCAGCTTACCACTGGATCCAGTCAGTCATCCTTAATTCTCTATGAGTGCTGTTCCTCCTTAAATACTTTAATCTCATCTAGATGTAATTTTCCTTCATAAACCTGTTGACACTTGTGGTTGTTTTTGGGTTTTTTTCATCCCAGGAAGATCCGGATCTTCCCTTCACTGACGAAATTTTCTACTGCAGACGAGCTCATCCTAGCTTCAAACGGCACATCGACCTGGAGAAGGCAGTGGTCAAAATAGGCAAATCTGTGAGTTTGACTTTCACCTGCAAGGTTCTGGTTCTTTGTCTAGAAGATGATTTGGTCTGATGATGTTGGACGGGCTCTGTTCACAGAACAGAGAGATTTTCACCACCTATGTGGTGGCATCAGGCCTGCAGTACGGAATGGGAGAAGATAT
The DNA here is from genome assembly GCF_011125445.2 of Fundulus heteroclitus. Classification (NCBI taxonomy): domain Eukaryota; kingdom Metazoa; phylum Chordata; class Actinopteri; order Cyprinodontiformes; family Fundulidae; genus Fundulus; species Fundulus heteroclitus. Next base: position 90,089 of record NW_023396548.1, on the reverse strand, counting down.
CTTCCACTACTTCTTCAAGGTCCCTCACAAAGCCGAAAATCACTCTCCACCGTTTCATCTGAGACATACTTACACGTTGCTGAGCAAACTATGTCCCCTACTGGTCACTTGTATTAATTTCTCAGCTGAAATTTAAATACAGTCCAGACTAATCTTATTAGAGACAAAACTAAAGTTACAAATATTGTTCTCACAGTCAAACAAATAGCTATATCTGGAAAATAATGTGTGTTTTTAGGAATCATGGTTGGGAAAAGAAGATGAAATATCCGTGTTTGGAGATGGGAATAACATCGTTCCCACCATCCACATCAGAGACCTGGCCAGGTAAACCCACTGAGCAGATGTGGGCAAGTTTCTGGATGATCGTCACAGTGCGGGTTTCCTTTGTGTTGCAGCGTGCTCCAGAATGTAATCGAACATCAGCCCAGACCTTACTACCTGCTGGCTGTGGACTCGTCTCACAGCAGCATGGAGGAGCTGGTGAAGGTGAGGAAAAATCTGGGGATGATCCCTCTGAAAGAGTTAAAGGCAAGGCAAGGCAACTTTATTTATAAAGCACTTTCAGTAACAAGAAGATTCAAAGTGCTGAACATGAACAGAACAAAAAAAACAGAGAAAAGAAAAGCATTACAGGGACAGGGAAAACATTACTGAGGCAATCACATTGCACTGGAAAAGCAGCAGGTCTGATGCAGTAAAAGACAAGTTGGACTACAAACTTCAACATTAACATTTAAAGGCAACTCTAAACAAATAGGGTTTTAACTTTGATTTAAAGGAATGGTTTTAGCACATTTACAGTGTTATGGGAGTTTGTTCCAGATATGTTGAGCATAAAAACTAAATGTTGCTTCTGGTTCTGGGTATGCAGAGCAGACTTAAACCAGAAGAACTTAGTGGTCTGAAGGGTTGATACACTGATAACATGTCTGTGATGTATTTAGGTGCTAAGCCATTGAGTGATTTATAAACTAACGGGAGTATTTGTCTGAGATAGAGGCAGCAGCGTTCTGGATCAGCTGCAGTTGTCTGATTGACTGTTTTGGCAGTAAAACACCATTGTTGTAATTGATTCAACAAAAAATAAATGCATGGATTAGTTTCTTTCCAGATCCTGCTGAGACATTAGTCTTTTAATCCTGGAAATGTCCTGCAGTTGATAAAAGGCCAATTTTGTAATTGTGTTTAGATGCTTTTGGAGGTTGATGTCCATCGCTACACCCAGATTTTGGGCCTGATCAGTGTTTCCTATCCGAAGGAGCAGAAGCTATGCACTTGAACTTTTGATCGCTCGTCTATTGGTCCAAAAATTATTCCATCCATCCATCCATTTTACGCCATGCTTATCCCTGGTGGGGTCGCGAAGGATGCTCGTGCCTATCTCCAGCTGTCAATGGGCGAGAGGCGGGGTTCACCCTGGACAGGTCGCCAGTCTGTCGCAAAGCAACACAGAGACAGACAGGACAAACAACCATTCATGCACACACTCTCACCTAGGGATAATTTAGAGAGGCTAATTAACCTAACACTCATGTTTTTTGGACTGTGGGAGGAAGCCGGAGTACCAGGAGAGAACCCATGCATGCACAGGGAGAACATGCAAACTCCATGCAGAAAGACCCAGGGTCCGACTAGAACCCAGGACCTTCTTGCTGCAAGGCGAAAATTATAACTTTTTTATAATTTGACCCATTCAAGCATTTACTCAGTGCTTGAGTGGGTCCATAGTCACCTGGTGACATGATGATGTAGAGCTGTGTGTCGTCTGCATAGTTATGGTACCTGATGTCATTGTTTTTTATGATCTGAGCTAGATTTAGGTGTTGAATAGGAAGAGGACCCAGGATGGACCCTTGGGGAACCCCACGTGTGATTAAAAAACAACAACTTGTGTCTGCAGGCCATCGCCTCTGTTCTGGGACCTGGAAAGATCCAGAAAAGGCCCTTTGAGGACATCTTCCTCATCCAGGACTTAAATGTATGTTGCTTTTACAGAAGAAGAAGCTTGGGAAGGGTTCCCATGACACAAGAGTGTGTCATGGGAAGGGTTCTGCTGCTCTATAGATGCTTGAAATCTTTTGCTGTTGGCTCATTTCTACCTGACAGGTATTGGCTATTGATTCGCTTCGGGTCAACCTCCGGATGGAGGCAGTAACCATCAACAGTCTGTTCTCCATCAGCTGGCATTGTGAGACTGGTCTGGTGGAAAACGTGGGGCTGGTGGTGGAGGAGTACCGGCAGGCTCGTGGGCTTCTGGTGAGCTTTAAGCACAGATTCAACCCCACATAGTGTTTCTTTACTAGAGTAGGGCTTGAGTCGCTTTGTGGTGTGTTCTTTGCAGCCTCTTCAAGTCTGTATCCTGGGTCCCCCTGCAGTGGGTAAGAGCACCTTGTCCGTACAGATCTGTGAGCACTACAAACTCCATCACATTACACTGAAGGACACCATCTCAGAGGTCATCAGCCAGCTGGTGAGTCACCATGTCTCACCGATTCTTCAAATTCAAGTTGATCCCATACTGAATTCGGCTCCTGTCCACAATCAGGAAGATACTGTGAAGAATCCTGATCCAGATGCTGAGACGTCTGCAGCAGAGGCCCAAGACCTGCTCAACAACCTGAATGACAGCGTGGAAAATGACGGTTCGGACTTTCCACTTATTGATGTTCTTTGTTTTTACTGGTCAAGTGTTGTAAAACTGTTCCATGGTCCGTCACTATTAAAAGATTTACTGTTCTGGAAAGTCCTGTTGACAAAATGCACATTTGATGATTCAGGGTTTAAATGTGAGATTAGTGTTTTATTTATTTCAGAATTGAACTAATTTCACGGGCTTGAATCCAGCACAGAGATTTCCCCAGAGTCTTTAATTTTCTTTTCATTATGCTGTGCTCTGTGAAAGACAAATAACTGAATTTGTTTAACACATCGCACATCTAGAAATGGTCTTAAAAGGAATCCTTGATTCTCTGACAGATGTTTTGTGTTTACTTGTGTGCTATGCTCTGTGGTTTCTGGGACATAATAAAGACCTTATTTATTTTATACGCCATACTAAGCCCCTCACCTGCAAACAGTTAATCTGCTGTTTGGAGAATATTCCAGAATATTAAGCTGGTGTCTGGTGAATGCTGTGGTGCATGTTTAATTCTGAGTCCCGCACCTCTCCTTTTGTCTCCCAGACGTTTCAGAGGAGCAGATGAAGCTGTTGAAGGATAAGCTGATGTCCAACCCGTGCAAAAACCAGGGTTATCTTCTCGATGATTTTCCCAACACGTACGAGCAAGCTAATGAGCTGTTTGGAGGTGAGACGGAGACATGCTGCTTCCCCGTGCACCTATACAGCGCTTCGCAAAATTATTCATATCCCTCGAACCTTCTCACTTTTTGGTCTTTATTACAAAAACAAATTTTAGGACACAAACACAATGTCCATTTTAGTCAACTGTGCCTTTAGCTGCAGGTCTTTTGGTGTTTGTCTCTACCGGCTTTGCAGATTTCTAGAGACTGAGATGTTTACCTATTCTTCTGTTTCTTCTTCAGATTGGATAGAGAGCATCTGTAAACATTTAGCCACACATTCTCAACTGGATTTAGTGCTAATCTGTGGTCAGGCCATTCTAATATTTCAATATGTCTTGGTCTAAACCATTTTATTGTCGCTTTAGTTTGATTGTTTGGGGTCATTTTCTAGCTAGAAGGTGAATCCCTGTCCCTGACTCAAGTCTTTTGCACTAACATATGATTTCTCCAGTATTGTCCTGTACTTCCCGTGAACTCTGACCAGCTTGCCTATCCCTGCTGAATAAAACCACCCCCACAGCATGATACCACCACCACCACCACCACCTATGCTCAGGGTGATGCGCAGAGTTAAATTTTCCTCACACATAGAGTTTTGCATGTTGACCAGAAAATTACAGTTTTGTCTCAACTGATCAGGGCTCTCCCTAAACTTTCTCGTGTTATCTCCTTCCTGGCTTCTGGCAAGAAGCAAATGGGTCTCTCCCACCTGATCTGGGAATTTCTCCTGCGCCTCTAGATTTTCCACTCTCTCATTAATGCTCTTCTTGTCTAGTCTGTTACTTAAGGGAGAGGGCCATGTCTTACTCTGCTTGCAGTTGTGCGATGCTCATCCATTTTCGGACGACGGGTTTAACAGTGCTGTATGACGGGCTCCAAGCTACAGAAATTGTTTTATATCCTAACCCTGCAGTTTTAAACCGCTCCACAACTTTATCTCTGACTTATCTGCTGTGTCCCTCGGTCTACATGATGCTTGTGGAGACAACCGACTTTCTAAACATGTCTCTTTTCCATGTGTCCTTCTGAATTGCACCGAAGTTTGTAGTTGTAACGTGACAATATGTGTAAAAAATCCACCGTTATGAATACTTTTCCACGGACAGTGTTAATACAGCTCACACACAAAGAATAAATCTATATTTTCCGTTCATCTTCAGAGGACCCGGATGAATCGTTGCCATCCAGCAGGATTATGCCAGGTAGCTCTGCTCCCTCATCATTAGTTTGTTTTAGCAGCCGGCAGATTAACAGAGAGCGCCTTGTTTTGGCCGCAGAGTTCGTGTTGTGTCTGGACGCCCCCGACTCCGTCCTGATAGACCGAGTGATCAACCTCCCCGAGGAACTGGTGCAAGAGCTCGACTATGAGCCGGAGCAGTACATGAACCGGCTGGCCGTCTACAGAGAGAACAACCAAGAGGATAAAACAGTTCTCAATTTCTTTCGAGGAGCTGGATGTCAGTCCTCTGTACCTGGGTAATCTGAGGCAGGACAGCATCCTGTGCGGGTTACAAAAAGGAACGACTCTCCGCTTTTCAGCCCGTTACCTTGTGTTTCAGAGGTCACCAGCGGCGAAGAACCCGCCAGCTCACTGTTGATGCAGAAGATCTTCAGCACACTGGGCCCCCCGAGGACATACGGTCCTAGCAGCCGGGAGGTGGAGGAGGAGGAGAGGGGGAAAGCAGAGGAGAAGATACGGAGAGAGGCGGAGGAGAGGGCTGCGGAGGAGCAAAGGGAGGAGGAGGAGACCAGGAGCAGAGCTGCATGCTGGGAGGAGTGGGTAGGTGGACCCGAGTCAACATGTGAACATCTCATCAGTTCAGAAGGCAGAGAGCTCGATACACTCTGGAACTAGAATGAACAGACTATTTCTGTGGTGTAATTGAGAAGCATAGGTTTTGAATGTAAGACAGTTGACTACAGTAAAAAAAAATATTTCTGCTGAATAACTCCACACTTTTGAAAAACTTTCTAATTTTCAGCCTTCAGAAAGTCTAAACACCCCACGTCCGATGTTTGTGTTTCAGACTCGGACTTCAGAGGCGGGGATGCAGCAGGAGGAGCAGTACCTGGAGAACCTGACTGGCCAAATGAAAAGCTATCTGAGGGAGCATGTGATGCCAACACTGAGCCAGGGTCTGATCGAGTGCTGCAGAGCTCAGCCACCAGAGCCTCTGGACTTCCTGGTACGGCTCAGCTTGTCACTTTTCTGAATGTCAGAGAATGTCAGCTACTTTAAAAGAATCAACATGGAAAATAAAAATGTTTACCAAGGATTGTAGGGGAAAATCACATCAAATGGTAATCAATTAATATCTACTCCAGCTTAACTAAAAAATAAAGAAAATAAGAGGAACACAGACTATTAATCTAAAGCATGTAACATTTCGCCTCTCAGCTACACATTTGTTATGGAAGATGACTCAATCAAAAGGCAAAAGCTTCCGTTCTGTAAGGATTGTAAGCTGTCTCAGATGTCAAAAGGAATCTTATTTTAATGGTCCAATTTGGACTTTTATTGTTTATTTTAATCTAAGAGGGGGGAAAGAAAAACAAATATTTTCAAAGATTATGAAACAACTAATAATCTATCAGGATTCTCCTCAGAATTGGCTCAGGACAAGGACAAAGATTTACAAGTTTAAATGTTTTGTCCTTGACTTTTGATTCCAAACCAGGTGACACTCTCAGAAACATTACTGGGCACTTCAATGCAAGTCGACTCAGTGTATTGCTCGATGCAAACTTTTAACACCTCTGCAGTCCGCAGAGCTTTATTAGGCCGGGTCACTGGGCTGGGTTCAGCTTGTTTGATGGACAAGCCTTGGACTTCCACCCAGACTTGGTTGAACGGCACCGATCACCCCATAAAAAGGGGAGTTTTGCTGTAACCAGTGGCATAGAGGTGATGGGGTAGGAAATACTTCATTGCCAAATTTGAGAGACAGAGCTGGGTGCAGATGCAGCGTGTTAATGGCAGTTGTTTTCCTAAGCAAACTAGTACATCAGCCTGGTAAGTTAGAGAAAATGTAATAATTTCAAGAAATATTCTCAATATTTTGAGAAAGTCCCTCTAACGGCTTGACTAGGAATTCATCTAGGCTTAGCCAAATAATTAAACAGGCTAGGCTGAGGCGAACAGGAGAGCTAATAATCTTTGTAACTGAAAGGTCAACATGCAAAAGTTTGTTAAGGCCTCATGATGTATATTTGTGCGTCTCGTTCCAGGCGGAGTACCTGTTCCGGAACGACCCACACGACCACCCCCAGTAGAGAGGATTCATCTGTGAACCACGATGTTCCTGTGCCGTTTGATTAAACCGGTTGAGTCACAGTGTTGCTCTCCCACTGGACGTGTGCTGCGTTTTGGACTCCCGAGTACCGGCCGTGACTCGAAAACAACCGTTCGAAAGTGTGCATGAATCCAGAAGCTCATTAGGAAGTTAATTTGTTTAATGAACTCAGGAGCGACCACACTCCGGTCATAACAGCTCAGATTTGGCTGTAGATATCTGGGAAGGAGAAACGCTACAAAAGGCAGCTAATTTGCAGCTCTCTGGAGTTCCCTCTCGCAGCTCCAAAGTGTTCATAATTAGCCGCAACAGAAGCCCAAATAATTTCATTGAACATAATCACTACGCAGGGAAATTAGTGGGAAACACTGTGACAAATAACACAACGTGAAGAGAAAAGAGCAATTCGCATTCTGTAATAAATGTGTTGGCACAACGTTTGAACAGCCTTGTGTGACTTTCTCTTTGTCACCAACTTGTTCCTGTAAGATTTAGATGTTGTAGAAGTATTTATCCTAAACAACATGTATTAATTTTACAGAGCAGGAGTGGTCCATTTTTGGTTTTCAACACTCTCTGTTAGGAACAGGTGGAGACAGCAGGCAAGTCAGTCCAGGGTGTCAAATGCTTGAAACATCACGGCAGATACCCGATACCAGCTTTAAAACACAGTGGTGGAGAGATGCTGGTAGGGGATTGTTTTGCTTCCACAGCCTGTGTGCAGAATATTGTTTTCCATTGGCTTTAATAAAAAAAAAATAAAAAAAAATGAATGGACATGCCTGGATAAGATTTGGTCGTGAAGGCCATATGTTGCTCTTAAATATCTGCAGGAACTTTCTGTCAATGCTTTCATCACAATTTGAAAATGAGGAATTGTAACAGATGACATTTGCATGCTTTTGTTCCTCTTTCACTCCATAAACTTGGAAACATCCTCTTAGATGAAGTAGGATTGTCAGACCCCCCCCCCCACCCCACCCCCACTCTCTTCACAAAAAGGAAATAGAGGTCTTTGGACCATTGAGCCACAGTTCAGTCATTCTTCTCTTTAGCCTTGGTGAGATGTTTCTGATGTTCTCTCTGGAACTGGAGTTTCTGTAGCATTCAAACTTGAGGCTCATGTCCTGAATATACCCTGCCTTGCAAATCACCATTAATCACCCCTTGTTTTTGTTTATTTTAAACCTATTTTATTACATTCTAACCTGGATTTGAAAATATTTGTGGCTTATTTTATCTGACTGATCTGTACAAAATAATCTAAGTTAGAGAAGTGAAATGAGAGAAATATATGTAAAACTGAAAAAAAAGACTGGAAATTGAAACAACTAAAAGGTTCTGGTGCAACAAGTTACCTTCAAAAGTCACATAATTGGTGAAATGAAGTCCACCTGTGTGCAATCTAAGTGTGCCATTATCTGTCAGTATAAACCCACTTATTCTGAAAGACAGTTGTGCACACTGACATTTTCTGGTATTTTGTCCTAATTGTGATTTGCTTCTAACCTGTCAAGTCAGATTGATAGTGTGTGGCACTCTACGTTCTGCACATTATCAGTCTGGCTCTGCTCCCATCAAATCAGTTCGGGGAAAGGAAGGACATCGAGCAGAACTTTCTGAGCTGAATGAGCGAAGCCACATCTAGTGCCGGCCTACCAAAGGCTGGCCAATCGGTATGAAATGAAAATGTAAGCAGCAGGCGCTATGAGACATAACAACAAGTTTATGCTGGTCAAGGCACTTCTTGCTGTTCTTCTTTGAAAGAAGAAATATCTTGTGAGGCACTGTATCTACGTGTGGTGGCTCTTAAAATACTAATTCCAGCTGGAAATGTTTCACGAATCTTCCCTAAATTCTTGAATGTACTTTGTTTAAAAATCTTACAAAGGCTTGCTTATCGCTGTTGATACCAGTTTTTCCTTCCACTCAACTTTTCATTATCTTTGGATTTAGCACTCTATGAACAGTCAGATTCTTCAGCAGTTTCCTTTTTTATTGGTCTTGTGTAATGTTCTAATTCTTTTCACTCTGATGTCTTTTCTCTATTTTGGCTGTGAGCCATGATCATCAAAATCCACAGGCTTAAACATTTGAAATGTGTCACTCTGTGTAATAAATAGATTGCATGTGAATACCACTTTTTGAAGTGAATTACTTTGCAAAATTTGCGTTTTAATACTGTACTTTATTGATATGCGTCTGTGTTACAAAGTCCCTTTGAGGGAGACGCTTTCTGGCCAAAAATCTCTGCGACTGGTTGCTTCTAGCAACAGGAAATGGATTTATTCAGTAATTTATTTGTTTGAACTATTCTGGTTTATTCTGTGTGTTTACGCTTCTCGTACTGAGTTTAAACCTTTAGCCTAATTTTCTTCAATTAGATTTGAGGTGCTTATTTTCCCAATTAGGTAAAAATTTCAAAACATATTTATATCTTAAACCTTATTTTTCACTTCTACTATTATTCACACTAATCATATGAAGAGTTTATCAGATCTGTTTCTTTTTTTTTTTACCAGGTATATATATATATATATATATATATATATATATATATATATATATATATATATATATTCTTTCTTATGATTAATTTGGACTGAATGCTCAGAGCGCTAAAACCCAGTTGGTTTAATGACACCGTTGGACCACTAGGTGTCGACCTCAGATCATTTGTTGACTGATAGAAGTGGGGCAATGACAATGTGTCTGTTTTTATAGCAAGAACACATAAAAAATAAACAAGAGACAACTCATTCCAAACAAAACTTACAGATTTGTCTTTAACACGTGTGAAATCCTAGATCTCTCTATCAGAACAGACACTCTCCATCACATTTCTCTGCCCTGGACTGAATCCAGCCACACTCCTACCTGCTACTATTTGCTAATTCGACCTCAACCACGGAGGAATCTCACACTCACACACACACACACTTGCATGGATTAAAACTCTGAGCAGAGGTAGAAAACATACCAACACAACCGTACACACTTGTTCAAGAAAGATTTGTTTGTTGCTTAGAAACAGTTGGCCTGCCGTCACAGCAGGAGCTCTTCTCCTGAACATCATTTAGTCTCCTCCATTGTTTGGCACAGAAATGTATTATTTTCTGCCTGTATTCCTCCTAGGCTCAGCTCGGTTTCCAGAAAAAAGAACCAAAGTTTTCATCTATCAAAGTCAGTGGAAGGCCAACTCGCACAGCTCCCCTCTTTTAATACCGAACTATCACGACATCAGCAAGTATCACCTATATTCAACCATACTTCTCCTTTTCAGCCTGTCTAACACATCTACTTGCATTAAAAACAATCATACTCACAATATTTCATTCATTCAGCACACAAGTGATTGAGCCTTTAATAAAAAATAAACAATTAATCAGTCATACAATTTCAGAGCTTTTATGTTATCTGTTCCTCTTAATATATTTAATGGCCAAATGATCTATTAATTTGTCAACAACATGGAATATGGACGAGCTCACCACACCACCTGTGGCAACTCGACAAGGCAGAGTTCGACTTCTGCAGTTAAAGACCTACGCTCAGGGCTGGACAGAAAAAAACTCCTAGGCCTCTGGGCCAAAATTAGCTGAAAGTCCCCATCACTATAAACAACACTCTAAACAACACAAAGTCCAGATTGTTAAATTACAAAAAGGAGCATCGAAATAAACAGCAGAGGAAAAAAAAAATAAAAATAAGAGCTCACCTAGGCAGGAATCACTATTCTATTTGCGCATGGAGAGGTCTGTAACCAAAGCCAATATTTTTTGATTGTGCGTACAATCAAGGCCGAATAAAGAGGATACTTATTCTATTTCAAAATAAAGATCATATGTATAAATGAGCACATCGAGAACTAGACTAAAAGTAGAAGATTGAAATGCACTCACTTCAAAATGGGAGTGTAATGAATATTTGCTGTTCATATTATGTAGGGTGTAACCATGCAGCAAGTTCATGAGACAAGACAAGTCACAATATTGTGCTCCAAAGTTTTTCCTTGCATTTTTTTCTCTAACAATGTATCGATTCTTACTTCCATACTAGGGCTGGGCAATAAGGACCAAAAATAATACCTCAGTATCTTTAGGCTGAATGCCGATACACAATATATATATATATATATATATATATATATATATATATATATATATATATATATATATATCAATGTGATTTATTTTATTATAAATTAGAAAAAGCGTAATCCCAAATGTCTCACAAGCACAATTTTCTAACAAACATCTGTAAATAAAATAAAAATAACTTACTGGAATACATACAAGTATATTCATAATGCAGCATACACCACCTCGATATAAACAATATAGTCTCACCTTATATGTCCTTAAAAAAATCTCGATATATTGCCCAGCCCTAATCAATACAGCTTTAAATAGATAAATGTCTTCCTTTTGAATCTCCTCACCAATAAGTACTCCCAGACTAGCAGGTTTTGGGATCCCTAGGGATGACAAAGCCCATTATTCTCTCAAAAGTTGTCCCAGAATGGAGCTAATTTAGGACATGCCCAGCGAACATGGGATTGATAGCTGCTCCGATATCCATTCAGCCTCCATCACTGCTGCAGTTCTCCTCTTTGTCCATTAGGTACATGCGGTTTAGTTAAATATCTAACTAGGCATTTCCAACCAAATTCCCTCCATCTTTTAGAACCACTGGAAAACCAATCACCCTCTGACACTTCCACACAGAGAGATCAGATTTTAATCATAGATCTGGAATCATTGCAAGTTTCTGTTTGTTTTCACAAAACGAGTAAAGGTTTCGCAAACCACAAACTCTCTTTAAGTAATCTAATGATTTTACAATAGTCAAGAGCAGCTTTGACAAGTCTGTGTGTTGTGGTATTTATGTCTTTCTAATAATAAGGAAATTCTAATGCCCAAATTGGTAACTACACCTCATTTTTGTGTGTTTACTAATATAATGTTTAAGTTTTAAGAACCAAAGATAATCAAAAGGGTTTTAGAGTCTTAAAAACAACTAGTTAGTGACATTGTCACTGTATTTGGTGAGTTTTTCAGATGACTCCAGTGAGCCTTTCTCAAAAAAGGGCAACTATTGAGAGGTACATTGACTTTTTCTGGTGTCATTAATGACCTTCGGAGACCATGCAGAGGCGCACAACATTCTTACTCGCCTCAATGAGTATCAGATGATACCATGTGCAGGAGAGATTCCCTCCTCTGTAAGCAGAATGCAAATAAGTACTCATTTGCAAAGCTGCCGCTGGCTTGTCCAGTCCTGGCTTACAGTCATGAAAACTATTGACATTTCATCGTAACTTAGTTTAGGCTTCTAAGCAAACTTTAAGGTTTGAAATCAAATCAGATTTAAGAAAGTTAAAGTCAAAATCAAATGAAGGAATAAATTAACAAACAAAAGACTTTTTGTTTTTTTTCAAAGAAATGGAAGTTACTCATCTAGTGTTCATTGTGAGACACTTTTTCAGCTCCGAATCCCAGATAAATTAGGAGTGATGAAACCGTGAGTTCATCACAGTCCGTTCTTTTCTGATGAGTACTTAAAATGCTTAAAATGCTAAGACTAAACACAAATCATTTTTTTGGTAAATTAACAATAAAAATATTGATTTCCTTTAGCACCAACTGGGTGAGTTTGATTACAAATGGTGCAGCTAATGACTTCAGTGATAGAACTCTGAAATCTGTCCATCCTGTTCTACAGCTGCAGTATCAATGATGACACACAGCTGTATTGGAGAACGTAATCCTTAAAGATAAAACACGTCTTCCCTTTGAGACAGTCAACTGTTTTTGCTAACTTGAGGAACGCTTTAGATTAATCTTTGTCAGTCAGTCAGGCTCGGTTCAGCTCAGTCTTTGGACTCAACAATAATTTAAAGCACACAGTTGTAGATCTCGTTTTCTCTAACTTCTTCTCCCATCAGCTGTTTTCCTCATAGTTGGCAAAGCAGCAAGATTTATGCAGGGATCCCTGCGCTCCTCTCCTCACTCCTTCTTGCCCTGGTTAATGAGTGGCCAGGTGTTATTCTAACAAGCAGGCCAACAGGAAGAGAAGCAGTCAGCTTCATCGTCTCAGGCCGCCTCTGATTTACAGGTTGAGGGTTCAATGTCTCTCAGCCCGACAGCTCTCTGGTTCAAAGGGACAGTGTGCAACTAATTTGGCTTTTAATTAGCAAAAAGCAAGTATTTGTTTTATAACTACATATTCTGGCATAGTCTAATAACATCTCATCAAAAATGAAAGCGTTATCAAAGCTTAGAATTAGTAGTTTATAAGTACATAGGTGTCAGTGCACCCACCGGGAGACGGCATGCTTCGTTGCCATTTCTGATTTCAGTAGCCAAAAAGGGTCAAACTTGTCAGCTATATACGTTTTACTTATCTGTCTTCTATACGAAGAAATGTTGTCGGTGGAGGAGGAGTAGAAAAAAGCAAAGACGACTGCAGGCCATTCTATTTGCCCTTTTCTGTTTAAATGGAGGACCATTCATACTCGTTGCCCAGCGAGAGGTTAGAGAAAGTAACCAATAAAAATAAAAATAAATAATAATCGTTAGAAAACGAGAGTCTAAATTGGAGCTGCTACTGTCACCAGGTGGAGCGGAGACAATTAAAGAGGGAGCGGTGATTCAAAAGAGATGTGGAAGTTGCAGCTTTCTGCTGCACAGGTAAGTTAATTCAATATAACGGTGATGTTTATTTTGCTGTTATGTTAGAAACAGGGCAGTGTAGTCCAGCAACCACTCAGTCCTCCTGGCAGAGACGGACAGTTTATAATAAGCTTAAACTAAGTGGACTTTGCAACAGTTCCAAAAACCATTTCAAATGATGACTATTAGCTATCGGCAGTGGCTTGGTACCAAATACATGGAGGAGAAGTTGACACTGTGACATTTATTACTCCCCGCGGCGTCTGTGGTAGTTATTACGCACTTGAGAGCGAGGTTGTTTGTAATTCATTTAGAGTACCACTAGATCAGGGGTCACCAACATAGCCCCCAGGGCCATATATGGTGCCCTTAATCCTGTTAAAAAATAGCACAAGTCTCCAGTGAGATGCATATAAAATGTTATTTTATTCAGTTTCTCTTCCTTTTTAGTCATACTTGTATTTACATAGATTTAACCATAACAACAGCATTAAAAACAAGTTTGTATTACATAAAGTTAAGGTGAGCTCTAGTACTTCTAGTTCAAAGGTCAGTACTGGTAGCCCTACGTATCACACAGTAACAATGAAGTAGCTCTCAGTTTCAAAACGATTACACACTGGGGCTTTAAACTGATACCCCAAGTCACAACTAAGTGAGTGTTTATCATACAATCAATAGTGTACTCATCTGCCATGGATTTTGTGTACACTCACTGCACTGGACTCCACTGCTGAAGAAAAAGCATATCAAGGCTTGTTTAAAATCGATGCAGAGGCTTTTTATAAGCTAGTGGGCAGCAGAATGTCCATGTGGCAGATAAATTAATGGCTTAACTCTTTAGATGATAATGGGCACACAATGTTTGAAGGAAAAACAGTTCTCCATAAAAGCATAATCCCACAAGTTAAGTTTGCAGGTGGGAACATCATGGTGCAGCATGTGCTACTGGCAGAACAAAAGTGAAAAAAAGTATTGATTTCCAATCAAAACCATAGTTCCAAACATGCAGGCAATGAAACTTTTAACTGTTTTAAAGGAATAATGTAAAGTGCACCAATGGTCCCACCAATAACCTGACTGGTACCCAACTAAAAATCTATTGAAAGTGTGAAGAGCGTATCGGAGTTTATAGAAAGGATGCATTCAACATTCAAGATTTAAAGCCAATTCTGAATATATCTAAAATAACACATTTGCTTGTTTTTCAGTCGAATTGGACATAGTAAGGGCGAGAAAAAGTTTTTAATTAATTTTTTCTCATTTTCCCAGATTTAGAAAACAAATTTAAAGTGTAGGCAAGCTGTTATAAAACCTCTTTATGTTTCAGGTCAAGCCGAGGCCTCAGTCAAATCTATAATTTCCTGACATCTTAACCTCAACTCACCTTGCACTTATGTTCTTCCTGGAACATGGGAGTAGGACTTAAGTATAGAGGGTAGGGTGTGGGCAGGCAGCGCCTCTGGGTTCGTGGGGTGGGGTCTGGTTGTTTGGCCCGTTTGGTTCATGTTGGCCCCGTTTCTAGGTGGGTAGAGCTGAGGGTTATCTTTGCTGGGATCGGGTTGGGGGTTGACGCCGGAGTATGGACTGGGTAGGTTGGGTTTTGGTAAAGTCCCTTAAATGATTTAAGGGACTTTAGGTTTTGGGGACTGTTGGGTTTGATGGTGGTCCCCTCACCCATTCAGATGATGGGGTTCACCTCTCAGGTCTGGGCATGGGATACCCCTCTGGGGTGCCAGAACCTGGGAGTATAGGATATGTGTGTTGAGTGCGAGTTCCCATTTTTTTCTTTATGTGGGTAAGCGTGTATGCATGTGAGGGGGGGGGGGGGGGGGGGGGGCAATAGGGTGTGAATGTGTACCTGTTTTTTTGTTTGTCTTTATGTCAGGTTGGGTTTTGGACTGCCCCTCTCCTGGGACATCTCAGGTCTCCACTTAGTGTGGAGCCCCCGCCCCCCCTGTCCTGCTCCCCTCTGTTGCGTGGTGGCTTGACCAGCTGGTGCATTGGTGGTCGTCGGTGTCTGGGGCTGGGTGCTCTGGTGTGTGCCGACTCACTCCTGGTGGCTGCTTCGTGGGGCCTGGGGCGCTCCTGGGCTTCGGGTCTCTGGGCCCGGGGCTGGATCTGCGCTGCAGCTCCCGGGAGCTTCAGCACTGTGGCTTGTTGGGGGGTTTCCTCGGGCTCCTCTCTGCTCTTCTCTGGGACGGGGGAGGGGATGCAGCTTTCCCTGTGTTGGTACCTGTAGGGCAGCTTCGCTCTGGGGGTCATTTCAGGCATCTGGAGTTCTGGTTTCCCCGTTGCCTTCCTCTGCACTCTGGGGGGCGAATCTTTGACTCCTCACAACCACTATTGAGCATTTTTCTCACGGATAAGCCTTACCTACATAAGTGCACACACACAAAAACCCACAGGTGCCTGGATTCAGGTGTTTACAGATGCACTCTATGCAGAAAACCCCCATCATGATCTTTAGCTGTCACTTTATACATCTTGTATTAAATAATACTACGTATTCTCCAGTGATGTTATCAAGAGGTTGGTTGTCTGTACCTGTAATACTTTATCGGTTTGTTCCTCTGTTTGTTTTAAATATTTCTTTGCAGGTGTAGAAGCAGACTCCAACGATGTTACCTTGTTCTCTTCTTTTCCTCTCCTCAATTTTCGTCACCTTTTCTCCCTTTTAGCAATTTTTCTCATCTTTTTCTCTTCTGTTTTTTCTCTTCTACCTTCCCGTTTTTGTGTCTATTGAATGTAAAATAGTACCAGAATAAAATCTAATAAAGCTTTATGCATATATAAATCAAGCAGAGCACTATGATGAAACAGTAATGTTCCACTTGTGAAACTAAAATTTGTTGGGCTCTCTTGGCATTAAGACAGCAATTCTTAAGCCCACACTGCCAGACAGGACACTAAAAAACAAAACAAAAAAACTCACCTTTATTTCTCTATCCATCATTTAAACCCTCATCTCTTTTTCCCTTCTCATCCGACTCATCCTTTGTTACTGCTCCTTCTTTCAATTGTATGACTTCAGCTGTTTGATATTCTGTTTAACAATGATTTGCTGGTAAATACCTTCTGATATCAGCCACTGGCAGTGACTCCTCCTACTAATAACATCTAAATGTGTCAGCCAGATTTTTCTGTGTGGGAAACGTCAGTAAAGCAAATTAGTGAACAGGTGGAACATCCAACCAATCCTTTAATCTATAACACTGAATAGAAACAACCTATTGGTGACTATTCGCTTAAGAATATCACAGCACGGTCACCTTCCTTTGAGTTTAGAATAACTTTTTGGTTTCTGGTGTTTAGTTTGTCCCTTCATGTGACAGTAAAGTTTTGAACCCGCTGAGAACACAGAGCCAAGCTGTGAGTTTGGAGAACGGATGTAATAAATCAAAGGTCTTCACTGTTGCCCAAAGACAAGTGTGTGAGCACCCAGAGGAGGTTTGGGGGGCGGATTGGCCCCTGCCGAGCCCCTGCCTCAGGACGGATGGATGGAGGGATTGTGTTGACAAGGGGGAAAGACAAAGAGGAGGAGTAAGGAGGAGAAGCAGCCACACATTCAGCAGGGAGGCTGAGCGTTGCAGCCAGAAACTCATCAAAGAGCTGGAAACACCTCGAGCAGCCCAGGAAAAGCAGGAAGCTCCCGTTTCTGTGTGTGTGATGGACGGATGGTGTATCGAGGGGATGTTTCGCTCAAACAGTGTTCATTAGTAAGCTACATGACTGTCCTGCCTGATTGTTGAAGCAGAATGTCAGATGGTGATGAGCGATCTCTGCTCCGACCGTCTGAAAAATTTCCCCTCCTCTTCCTGCCTGCTGGGATCACATCTGAGTCACAGTCTGTGTCATACAAAAACATTTAGCTGTAAGCAACGTCTTCATGTTTATCATGTTGCCGTTGCACAGTCTGCATGCTTAAGATGCCACTGGACAAACTGGCTGCTAGTGGATTTATCCTTAAATATATGGCAAGCCATTGTGTATTTATTCAGTGATCCTGATCGAAAGTAAACTAGTAGTGTTCACCGCTAGTTCAGGGTGGTTGTACTTTCAGCTGCACCACTTTAACATCTTGGTGTACAAATTATACCAGCACTCCTACTAGAGAGACTTCCTAGTTAGAGCAGAAGTCCAACTTGTCAGATTAAGTCCAGCACTCATGGCACTGGCAAGGTATTTAAACACACTGAATAACAGGCCCAAACCAGTAGATGACTTGGTCACACTAGATTATTTATTATTTCTCTAGCTAACTAGGATGGTAAAATAGCTTTAACTAGTCAACTAGGGACATCTTTTGTCTCACTACTTCTGTATCACCACTTTTGGCCCTACTAGTACAACTTGACAAACACGTTAATAAACTGACATCCCCTAGCAAGTTAACTTGCTAGGAGAAAACATGTTGAATTTAACTAATTAACACATTCGCCCTTACTAGAGAACCATTTTATTCCCACTAGTTAACTAGAGTTATAATTGTCTCGTTGGAGCATTTTGAGTTTTTTAACCTTTATGTTACAGTTTATGTGGATTAGTTAATGCTTTTTTAGCCCTTCCAGTTAACTCGTGACAACACAATTCCTCCTTTTTGTCAAAAATTGAACATGTTGAGCCTTCCTGCTCATATATGTGTAGGTCTATTACTTTACAATTTTAGCCTTGCTATTTAACCAGAAGCAAATTATTTCTCTTGTAGCCTTGAACTGCTAGAGGAAAAAGAGGCTCATCAGTGATTTGAAGTATATGCTTAAACCGCTTGCCAGATTATGTTCCCCTCTGATTTACACAATGCACCCGAGCCTCTTTATAAGCATGCAGAGCAGCTGCTTCAACAAACAGAACTGCTTCTCTGTGTCTCAGGTTCAGTTGAAGTCGGTATGTGTTTTCCAAAATTACAGATTGTTCTTTTTCCTAAGCCACACAAGTTATGTAAAAAGAATAAAAAAAAAAAAAAGATGAAGCAAACCGTTGAAATATCTCCTTCCAGAAAATGTCTGTAAGACTTCATTGATTCTCCCTTTTGTAGCTTGAGCACCCTATAAGCCATATTTAATATGGCTCTGATAGAGTTTTGAAGAAACAGCTTTCTGCAGGAGCTCTTTTTAAAAAAAAAACAAAAAAAAAACAGTTGGTTTTCCCTCTGAGCATGTTGTCTTAGTAAATATAGGAAAACAAAGTTGGAGGAGCAACATTTAGGAATGGAATATAATCACTTATGTTTAGGGGGAGGATTAACCTCTTGTGAAAAGTTACCTTTTACTTACTGTTTTATGAATTTATTTGATGTCAAACTTTCATCTTACATTAACATAACGCTGCAGCGTTTACACACTCAGAACAAAGCAGAGACTCCTAATATCTTGTTTGATCACAAACTCTTTTTGTGGGAGTCTTCATTCCTTGCTATATGATGATGGAGGAGTCTTGTCATGGATGCTGATATGCTCCCAGGATCAGGCTGGATCTGTTTCAGGTCCCGCAGGCTTCAAGGAGGGCTTGGGTTTGGACTGAGCAACCAGCTCTGGGGTCAGACTGGCAAGAGGAGAGGGATATTGGGAGGACGCCACGGATGAAGATTCAACACAGACACCTCTCACTCTGGTGTGGGAGGGCAGTGCAGTGGGAGAGATGGTGAGGATATACTCATGTTTAGGTGTGTGAAGTTCATAGATCGTCTTCATCGTTCCTTCATTGTTCCTCTGTGCTGCTCTGAACGCAGTGAAACATAACATCTAAAAACATAACATCATGTTTTCAAACACTAAAAACATATGTGTGGACAGCCTAAGTGCAATTCTATGAGCTGTTATGAGTAAGGATATATCTTCACCTGGTGAATCTCCATGCTTTCTGAAAAAAGTTAACATTTATTCTATATATTATCAAGGAAGACAGTGACAGAGTTGGTCAGCAGGAGTGAAGTGGGGGACAGTGCCAGCAATGCTACAGTATATTACAACCAGTGGTTTGCATAGTGGCAATAATACGCAAATAGATAATTGCGGAGCTAACTTTTTGTTCGTTGCAGTATCATCAAAGCTAAGTTTATAAATTGTTTGCGGACTGGATATCATCCATTTTATTGGGTTTCAATAACTGTAAGTACGAAAACTTTCTCAACGAGATATTAACCCGTCATTTATGTCACTTCCAGGCTCTAAATTCATATCCACACACTTCTCTACAGCAGAAAGAGTCACAGCTCCACAATGAAAAAACATTGCAAAAAGCGGTGCTGTTTTCATCTTACCTTTCTTCGCTGCCATTGCT
Organism: Fundulus heteroclitus; assembly: GCF_011125445.2. Taxonomy (NCBI): domain Eukaryota; kingdom Metazoa; phylum Chordata; class Actinopteri; order Cyprinodontiformes; family Fundulidae; genus Fundulus; species Fundulus heteroclitus. The sequence goes on along the minus strand of NW_023396548.1, from coordinate 70,534 downwards.
CAAAAACAGAGACGCTGGTATCTGCATTTAGCCGCTGTGTGACTCTAATCCCTTCAGTTAGTATTGTAACCAAGCTTTCTCGGTTTGACACCAACACAGCATGAGGTGGAAGGAGACTGGACTAGACGCTGGGCTTCTGGATCGCGGCATAATTCAGCGGGACTTTTTTCCAACACTTCTATACAAAAGACTGCCTACGGCATTCCTTGAGGGACATTTAACCAGCATGTGTAAAATAGGAACATGTTTCTTCTACGGAGCAATGATGTAGCCAATCTTTATTTATGCTTTTCTAGTCCGAAATAATGCACATAAACATATTACTGATGCCACTTATGTTATATCTACATGATTTTTTTTTCACATTTGTTAAAAAATGATGATAGAGGGGGAAAGCAACCTCCAGAGACGCTCAGCACTGTGTTCTGGGCTTCCAGCAGTGTTGCCAGGTCTACTTATTATGAGCGACTTTAGGCTTATTAATTTATACTGTTTACAAGGTAGAGGTAATAGAGCTGGTTGCTAGTTTCTCCTGGAATAACTGGCAACACTGGAGTGACTACCATTTGTAACCAGTTAGCGGCTAGAGTTACCTTCTTCAAGTTTCCTTATTTATCTTTGGTTTAACAGCTGTGAAGATAAAACATTTTGAGCAGAATATGAGCTTGCGAAACTAAGTTTTTAGTTAGTTGTGCCCACCACTGATTACAACCGATACTGCTGCTTTCACCTGGTGATTTTGTGATGCTTGTTTTACCCATGGAGGGCCTGCCATTGACTTGTGAGCTTAGATAATTTCAAATTAGAGGACCCTTTTCCCAGTTCTTGTTAGTTCACACCACATCTTCTGCAGTTTTTATACTGGATATTTCCAAGGATGAGCGGAATAACAGAATTTTAACGTAGTTTTCAAAAAATAAAACAACAACAACTGAAAATTGTAGTAGAGGTTTAATAAATCTGAATTATTCTAAGACAATCTTTAATTTGAGTAAAATAGTTCAGTCCACTTTTGTCAGTCTCTATATAGTTTCATCTTTACATCTTCAAGCAAAGACAGTTCTGTTCACAAGAAAACAAAAAAGTACAATTTAGTTTTTACAAATAAGAGAAAGGTTTTGTAAATCTCAGTCTGTATTTCATCTCTCTTCAGTCTAGGAAAACTTTACTTGAAGACCAAACAAGATCAAGCATTTCAGATTAATTACAAGCACTGTAAATCAACTTTAATTTATCCCCAGTAGTAAACCTTCGTGTAAGGGACCAACTCCAGTCTTCATAGCCAGCTGTGGTGAACAAATATATTTTCTTACAGCGCTAACACTCCACAACACTAGGGGTCGCCTGCTTCCCATCAACTGGACATGCAGAAAGCGATGGAAAATGCATCTGACTGATGGATTTTACTTTTCATTTTCTTAGTTTTTCGTTTAAACTTTGGCACCCATGTGGCCAGTTTGTAACGATTCCCGTACCTCCATATCCTATTACAAATCACAATTTTTTTTTGTAGCTTCACTTTAATTTGTGGAATCACCATGAGGAAAAATAGCTCAATGGTTTCAACAAGTCTTTGAGCTTTTGCACAACTGTTTGGTCTAAAGTCACTTGTCTTTGTTTTGAAGCCCATAAACAGCAGCTGGATTATAGCTCACAGTTACCATCCACTACCTTTCAGTAAAGGCCGACGTGACCTGTCTGAGGAATAGGTTGCACTTCCCACTGAGCACCGATTTTTACTTTTAAGACCGAACTCTGTGGAAGCAGCATCGGACCTTTCATGCCGACCTTTAGGAGTGCCACGGTTTGACTCAATTGACCTTATTTCTGGGTAAATTTTTCTGAACCAGAATGCTTCACTGTGAGCATGAGGGGAGGATAACATAAAACAGGAATTTGTAAGCAGAAGGGAGGATTGTGTTGAATGCCTCGGTGGTAACATTAGAATGAGATCAGCAAGGAGGCCGACGTTTCATAAGGGAGCTCTGCTCCATCTTTATTATCCAGATCAAAAATTTTATGGTTATCATTATTTTCAGCTGAGTTATTATTCACATATGTGCTTGAGTCACATTTTATATTGGAGGAAAATCTCCTGACTTGTCATTTCTGATGAGACCATCACTCCTGTTCAGCTCTCAGAAGGTTCTCTTTGGAGACGGCTGGCGTTGGACTTGCAGCGCTGGGTGATCTCTGCCTGAAGCCTCTCGTGAGTCTCTATCAGAAACTCATCCTGGTGTTTAAACAAAAAAACATAATAGTCATTACTGGTTTAAATGGGGGCAATTACACTGAGCTGAACACTAGGAGCAAATAGTTAGATATTTATAGAAGAGGTTTCCTTTTCTTCTAAAGTACTGTGAGATTCGCAGTAAAATGTCAGTTTTCCCCCCAGATTTTATTAGACCCTTTTATATTATTTAATCCATATTGAAGATAAGGGTCTAAAGAAAACTATCTGATCTGAACTTCAGCTGGTTCTTACCAGTTTTACCCTGTTTACTAGCATTCATTTAATTCTAGTAGGAGATGTTAATTTATTTTATTATTGTTTTTGTCAGGTGAGCAGCTAGACCATGTTTGGGTGATTTTATCAGCTGAAACCAATAGCTGGATGCATTTTGACTGATATAACATGAGGTGGTCCTGCTGGGGGCTGCACAGTGATGCAGTGGGTAGCACTGTTGCCTTGCAGGAAGAAGGTACTGGGCCCGAGTCCGACCCTGGAGTTTGCATGTTCTCCCTGTGCATGCGTGGGTTCTCTCTGGGTATTCCGGCTTCCTCCCACTGTCCAAAAACCTGACTAGGTTAATTGGCCTCTCTAAATTCTCCATAGGTGTAAGTGTGTGCGTGAATGGTTTGTCCTGTCTGTCTCTGTGTTACCCTGCGATAAACTGATGACCTGTCATGGGTGTACCCCACCTCTCGGGTACCATTGACACCTGGAGAGAGGCACCAGCACCCCTCCTGGCCCAATGAGGGATAAGCATGTAAGAAAATGGATGGATGGTTCTGCTGGCACCAGCCTACAAAGCTCTGGATCCACTGCCTATACTCTGACTCGTCCCCATCTGTGACAAGACCAACTGTTGCAGAGTAATCAGAAAACATTTGTATGTGGCAACCTGGTGAAGTCTGCAGTGTTGAGGGTGAGTTCTGGTCAGCCTGTCAGTGAGGTAATCCAGTATCCACTGGGACAGTTGGGGGTCCATTCCTGACCGCTCCCGCTTGTCCTTCAGGAGTCCTGGTTGGATTGTGTTAAACGCACTGGTAAAATCAAAGAACACCATCTTCACAGTGCTTCCAGGATTCTCCATATGGGCCAGAACTTGGTGCAGCAGGTAGATAATGGCATCATCCTCCCCGATGCCAGGAAAACTGCATGGGACCCAATGAAAACCTCACCAGAGAAGAAGGTTGAGGATCAACCTCTCGAGGGTCTTCATCAGGTGTGACATTAGTGCTACTGGCCTGTAGCTGCTTAGATCTTTGGGGTGTGCAGTCTTAGATATTGGTACAACACAGGAGGTTTTCCACACCTTCAGGCTAGTGTTAAAAATGTGTCCTTTTTGTCCATTTTTCCCACACAGCTCATACACGCTGTATTTCAGAAGCCTGGAGCTGAAGCCATCCGGACCTGCAGCCTCACTCTCTGGTCGTCAGCAGAATGTTCCTTAGTTGGAGAACAAAGAAAAGCTACACACGTGACGAAAACTCAAACTCCAGTGAGTTGTGGCGATAATTGGAAGGAATCAACCCTATAGCTGTGTTGTAAGTCTTTGAGAGTTGGAACCTAAGGCTTCCTCCTCTGTTTAAGGTTGTTTTTTCACTCTTAACATAGATGGCTTCCTTCACGCCCCTTTCAAACCATCTGTCTTCTTTGTCTCAAAAGAGGGTCCTTTTCCCTCCGCACCAGATCTGTACCCTACTGGACCTTTGTCTTTCCACAACCTATTTCAAGTTCAGTGATCATTTTTTTGGTTGTGCCATGGGATCGTGCCATGGGATCTCCAGTGTCACCAATTGTGACACAATGATCAAGACCATGTTAACAGATTACTAAAAGAAACAGCGAGAGACGAGGACCAAATCAGGAATTGTAAACACTAGTGTGTTTTGTTAGCTGAAATGATCACAAATCTCAATTCAGCATTTCAAAATAAGAGCTTGAACTATTTTTTTTACAGAACTCAGCATCCTGGAGCAAAGTAGTGGTTTGACTCCTGCACCCGTCCCCAAACCCCTCCCCTCCCTACCACCCCCCACCCCACCCCCTCCTCAACACCCCCCCACCCTTCTTCCTCTCTACCGTGGCGGCGGTCTGCAGCAGAGCAGTTAATAAAGAGATTGATTATCAGCCTGTCAGGAAGTGACAGTTGGACAGGGCGGCTCTGCGTGAATGACAGAGGGCACGCTCACCACACAGCAGCCAACCTGACATACACACACACACACACACACACACACACACACACACACACAAGGCTCTGCCAACACAGAGGGTAGGTGGAGGATGTGGAAGAAGGGGAAGGCTGGATGGGTGAGAGGCGGGCATGTGGAGAACAGAGACGCAACCTTCTGCCAGTGGAAGTGTGTGCTAATGTATGTGTAAGTGTGTGTGTGTGTGAGTAGGTGGAGGTGTTAGAGGGGGTCAGAGTTCACAGTCACCTCCTTCTGCTTAGAGAGGCGCCAAGCCCTGCAGCCAACAGGTCAGAGGAGGTCCAAGAACATGCCGTGTGAGCTCACACAGGGATGGGCTCACATAATAAGTCACACTGAGGCTGTTTCTTGGTCTGTCTCTGTGGCTTTTATCCTGCACAACACCAGCGTGTTTCTGCTGTCGCACTAGCGAGTCAGCGAGGAACTCTTAATGTGCAGCTGAATTTTTCTTCTGAAGATTTAGCTTTTCTGCTGCGTCTGATCTGAGAGCAATAGATGCTGAACTCGGAGCCCAAACAGACCAACAGGCTGTCAGGTAGATTTGAGATACTCCCCAGCAACAGAAGAACATCTGAACAGGGAAAACATGTACTTTAGGCTGGGGCCACACTACCGCTGATTCCCTTTTAGGGGGCAAGGTCTACATCAGTCTGTACTAGTTGGGGTCAGTCTGCAGGGCGAGTAAGGTGTATGAAGGACGGTTGGCAACTTGATGCAGAGGAGGGATTCAAGGCCCACCACTCAGTGGCTTCCGTCTGGCAGAGCCGAGTGAGGAAGGACGCAAGAAATGCAATGTACCTAGAGACAGAGGCCTTGCAGCTGGCTGTGACTAAGTTTTAATGTGTGATTAAAATAAAGTTTACAAGAGTGTTTGAAATTCTCCTGAACAACACCTGATTAAAAGAAAGATTTCTCTGACCAATAAGATTCTTCTTTACCTTGGTTATATTTTTTTACAATCGATATATATAAATATATATATATATATATATATATATATATATATTTATATATATATATATATATATATATATATATATATATATATATATATATATATATATATATGTGTGTGTGTGTGTGTGTGTTTTTTACAGAAATTACTTGTGTTTTTCATTTCTGTTCTTTAATGTGATTTTTATTTTGTGTAAAGTTATGTTTGATTAATTCTAGATGTCCTAGAGCTGAAACCAGTTTTTCAATGAAATGGAATTTTTCTTTTATTTAAAAATATGCTTTAATATAAACCTCTTAAATTTTGTTTTTAAAAGCCTACTCTGAACTAGAGTAATATTGTAAGTTTTGATTTTAAAGATTCCCTGAAAGTAACCCGGAAGCTGCAGAAAAATGAAAATGTAATTTTCAACCTAAAATATGGGGCTGTTAGCCATTCATAAGACATCCCACATTTGTAGATAACATTCTGTAACCTTACTGGTAACTTTTTCTGATCTTACAGGTTGTGTTTCCCAGAAAATATTGGTCTCTTTCTGACATAAAGTTGCATTATAGGGAGAGTGGTAACTTATATGTTCAGGAAAGTAACCTGCCATTTCTTGGACAGTTACTAGAAGGTTTACTTTAAATTTATGAAGAGTTTCAGAAAAAGTAACCTGTGGGTTTAAAGAAAGAAGCCCGTAAGTTGCAAGGACAGAAGCCAGTTAATTCCCAGAAGGTTCAGTCAGGGAAGGAAGCCAGAAGGAACATGTAGGTTTTGGGGAAAAAATAACCTGGGCTTGGGGGGAAAGTCCTGTAAATCAGGGGTGGCCAAATCCAGCCCTATAGAGCTACTATCCTGCAACTTTTACACGGATCCCTGCTCCAACACAGGTAAAGCAAATGAGCGGCTCGTTACCGAGCCTCTGCAGAGATAAATGACAGCTGATGAGGGAATTCAGCCATTTAATTCAGGTGTGCTGGAGAATGACAGCCTCTGATGTCATGATTTGGGTTTTTGTTTATTAAACCGTTGTACTTTTCTGGACTTCTCTGATCAGCCTTCATCTCTCAGCCACTATCCAATCAGCTCAGTCTCCTTCCTGCCAATGCCTTGCTGTTAATCAGATCCGCCTGCTGCCAGTAATTACATTCAACTCTGGTCACCTGTTCACCTGCTTACATATGCCTGCCTCAGCCAACTCATCCCTGCCAGAACGTCACTTCTCTTCTCTTCTCTTCTCTTCTCGCCTCAGCCAGTGTGATGTACCCTGTCTCTTCTGGATCCTGTGTGCTCAGCCAGCTGGACTCTTCTGTTTAAGTCGCCTGTGTCTGCATGCTGCAGTTTTGCCTGTTTTCTCTGTGAGTCCCAGCTGCTCGCTCTGCCTGTTCTGGTCATTATCTACCTGCATCCTCTGGTCTCCTGCTCATCCCTGCCTGCCTTCTTCTGCCAAGATCAATCTGCCTAGTCTGGTTCTGTTTGCCTGCCTCACCTGCCATTGCTCATCTTCACAATAAACATTTTAAACGTAACTGTGTCGGGCTGGATATCGGGTTCACCAGCAGTAATCATTACATCTGACGAGTGTTGGAGCAGTTATGGATCTAAAAGTTGCAAGATAATAGCTCTCAAAGACAAGACTGGGGCACTCCTGCCGTAAATGTAAAGACGGAACCTGTATGATTCGCAGAGAGAAACCTAAACTGTCTTATAAAGTTCAGGCAAAATTAGTCAGGAAATTTAAGTTAAAAAGTTTCCGTCCGTCCGTCCGTCCGTTGTCTTCCGCTTATCCGGGGTCGGGTCGCGGGGGTAGCAGCTTCAGTAGGGAGGCCCAGACGTCCCTCTCCCCAGCCACTTGGGCCAGCTCCTCAGGAGGAACCCCAAGGCGTTCCCAGGCCAGCCGGGAGACATAGTCCCTCCAGCGTGTCCTGGGTCTTCCCCTGGGCCTCCTCCCGGTGGGACGTGCCTGGAACACCTCTCCAGGGAGGCGTCCAGGAGGCATCCTGACCAGATGCCCGAGCCACCTCAACTGGCTCCTCTCGACGTGGAGGAGCAGCGGCTCTACTCTGAGTCCTCCCCGGATGACTGAGCTCCTCACCCTATCTCTAAGGGAGAGCCCAGACACACTACGGAGAAAACTCATTTCAGCTGCTTGTATCCGGGATCTCGTTCTTTCGGTCACGACCCAAAGCTCGTGACCATAGATGAGGGTAGGAACGTAGATCGACCGGTAAATCGAGAGCTTCGCCTTTTGGCTCAGCTCTCTCTTCACCACAACGGATCGGTACAGCGCCCGCTTCACAGCAGACGCTGCACCAATCCGCCTGTCGATCTCCCGCTCCATCTTCCCCTCATTCGTGAACAAGACCCCAAGATACTTGAACTCCTCCACTAGGGGCAGGACATCCTCCCCAACCCGGAGAAGGCACTCTACCCTTTTCCGGTTCAAGACCATGGTCTCGGATTTGGAGGCACTGATTTTCATCCTGGCCGCTTCGCACTCGGCTGCGAACCGCTCCAGTGAGAGCTGTAGATCACGCCCTGATGAAGCCAATAGGACCACGTCATCCGCGAATAGCAGAGACGCAATCCTTAGGTCACCAAAGCGGATCCCCTCAACACCTTGGCTGCGCCTAGAAATTCTGTCCATAAAAGTTATGAACAGAATCGGTGACAAAGGGCAGCCTTGGCGGAGTCCAACTCTCACCGGAAACGAGTCCGACTTACTGCCGGCAATGCGGACCAGACTCTGACACCGGTCGTACAGAGACCTGACAGCCCTTATTACCGTGGAACACTGGTTAAAAAGTTTCAAGTTTGGTAAACCGCTTGTACTTGTACAGCGCTTTAACTAGTCCGACGACCCCAAAGTTCTTTACACTACAATCAGTCATTCACACCCTGATGGTGGTGAGCTATGTTGGAAGCCACAGCTGCTCTGGAGCAGACTGACAGAGGCGAGGCTGCCATACATCGGCGCCACCGTGCCCTCTGACCACCTCCACACTAAAAAAACAGACCTTAAAATAAGTAAAATGTTCTTAAAATTTGAGTTTTTGTCCTTGAATTGAGCAGGTAAATGATATTATCTGCCAATGGATTGAGTATTTTGAACCCTAAAATAAGATAATTAGACGTCCTGCACTTGAAATAAGACGATGGAGATGAGTTGTTCCTATTTTAAGTGCAAAAATCTTATTCCGTTGGTAGATCATCTTATTTACCTGCTCAAATCAAGGACAGATACACTCATTTTAAGAAAATTGTGCTTAGTTCAGTTTTTGCAGTGCAGCAGTCAATGCGGGTGAAGTGTCTTGCCCAAGGACACAACCACTGAGACGGTTGGCGCAGGGGTTTAAACCGACAACCTGCAGGACGAACCGCGACAGTGGTGCAGGAGTTAGGGAAACTAGATTTTCTGGAGAGCTTCTGGGTAAAAAGCTTGTAAACTTTAGGGATAAGGAACCAATATTTCTAAAAATCTATGTTTAAGGAAATTATGGGTTGCTCTGTTCATTTTATTTGCTGGTGGTAATCACAAAGTTTCCGCTTTGAATTCAATAAATATTCTTTTTTTTTTTTCAATGACATAAAACAAGTTGGCAGGTTTTTTCAGCCAAGCAAAATTAATTTCCCGACGCCGGACACGCTCCACCCTACTGTCCACACTGTGTATATCTGTCGCACTTGGTCAGCAGGTGAAACGATCAATACGTTATGAACACAGAACCTGAATCTAAGTTGTTTACAGACAGAGAAGAGGAGGAGACCCCAGATGGATTGTCTCCCTCTGGCTCAGTGCCACCGACCGACTTTCTGTTTGTTCAGCTCCTCAGTTGATAAAGACAACAGCCTTCTGCTGCCCTGAATTAGAAAATCAATACAGACTAAACTCATTAATGTTGCCAAAGCTGAGGGTCAGGGTCCCACTGTGGCTCACTGTAGGACTACTGACAACTGGAAGACTGCTGCAAAATTATGATTGCTGCCAATCTAAACTAAATGCATCACCTACAGATACGAACAACTATATGTATTGTTTTGTTATATGTTAAGATTGTGTCTGTACAAAGATGCTGCATTGTGCAAGCCGGTTTTGCCAACCTCAGAGCTTATTTCAGTTGGTAGAGGATGATGCTGGTGAAGATTCTCAGTCATCCAGGTCATGGTCATTCCAAAAAAAAAAAGAAAAAGTAAAAAAAAAAAAACATTACTAAGGGGTGGACCTGTTTCGGTTGAATTTGCATGTTATTTAAGCCATTAAAAGGCCTTTGTTTGGCGGTAGTATACAGCTTGTTACTCCACATTACTCCACACTTTTTGAATTGAGAAAGCTTCCTGGAGAGGAAGCGAAACATCTTCAACTATGAAAAACAAGTGCAGTGGCTTTGTTTTACTTTTTCTTTTTTTTTGTAAGGTAGAGGATGATGTTCAGCAAGTTTTCTGTCTGCCTTCCTCTGCGCACAAGTTTAGTCAGTCAGACAACCTACAGAAAAACATAAATCTCCTGGTTCGCTTTGCTCCATGGTGGATTGTCATTGTATTTGAAATCATCCAGCATCTCACAGCGGGCTGTAAGACACTAGCAGGGAAGGAATACATGGAACGCCATAACCACGTGGCTTGTATAGTGTACAGAAACATCTGTTTAGATGTTCGACAGTGGCACAGGAGTTAAGGAGTTCATCCAGCTATTGGTGGGTTGCCGGTTCAATCCCCCCATTCTGATCGTCTCAGTCAACCTGAATTGCCTGCTGGTGGTGGTCAGTGGGCCTGGTGGTGCCGATGTATGGCAGCCTCACCTCTGTCAGTCTGCCCCAGGGCAGCTGTGGCTGCTAACATCGCTCACCACCATCAGGGTGTGAATGTGTGAATGATTGTAGTGTAAAGCGCTTTGGGGTCGCCGGACTAGTTAAGGCGCTGTATAAGTATGAGCAATTTACTAAAAAAAAAAATCTGTACATTAAAGTAAAGTCTGGGGCCATGTGTCTGACAGCTGAAACTTGACCCAAACTGTCACAAACAGGACAAGAATCCCAAACACAAGCAAATCTACAGCAGAATGACTGAAAACTAAAACAACTCTTGATGTTACAATGGGACAATTTATGTCCCCCTTTCAAACTGATTGAATTCTGTGATCATTTAGAATTTAGAGAACTTTAAGGTTCACCGCTCCTCTCTGCTTACAACCAAACACCAGGAACACAGAACCTGAGAGCGGAGCAAACAGGAGAGGAAACAGGCAGCATCAGGATGGCCTGCACAGATTCTTCTTCCTGTCTGTGAAAACTCATCATCACACAAAGACCAAGAGCAGCTCTGTTTAAATAAGCAACAAAAAAACAGATTTTCATAATACTGATACTGTGTACGTGTGTGTGTCTCTGTATGTGTGTGTGTGTGTGTGTGTGTGTGTGTGTGTGTGTGAGGACGGCGATGATAAAAAAGATGAGTTTAGAAATTCTCTGATAATTGGAGCCTTAAAAGCAGCTCATTTTTAACGATGTTACCACGACTGCTCGATGACAATTAATCTGTTTGCTGCTGCTTCCTGGCATCTGTGCCAATTACTTTATATGCTAATGTATGTAAATGACACCTCAGACGGCAGTCGGGGAGCGCCATGCGTGCTGCGTATCCTCTGTATTTTTATTTTTTTATTTTATTTTTTTAATCGTTTTGTTGAGACTGATCAACAAAACATGTCCTTTAAATCTCGACGTATATTAACTTGTGAGTTTTAGCAACACACTCAATGGTGATTCTGTTTTTTCGAGTTTTTGAATAAAGGGGTTCACTTACAGAAAAGTGGACAGTTGGTGCAAATTATACTATTTTTATTTTAATTTTTTTGCAAAGTAAAAGTAAAAAAAAGAAAAAAGAAAGAACAGGCCAAGGTGTTTTTATGAGCTGCAAAATATCAATTAGTAGCAAATTTTAAAATAAAATCACACTTTTAATTAGCAATGAGTAAAATGATAAAATGTATTTTTGGCTGACAATAAAAAATATCTTCAGTTGGAAACTTTACACTGATTTAATTAAAGAAAGAAAGAAAGAAAAAATGAAAGAAAGAAAGAAACAGTGGCTGAGTTTATCCTGACAGTGTTTTGCACACAGATGTCTGCAAATAAAACTCAACCAGCAGGTGTGAACAATCGCAGGTTTATTCTTGTGTCAGCATGTGTTTTGTTGTAAACAAGGAGACTTTAAATCAGTAAGAAAAAAACAAAACAAAAATATCTTTCAGAGAATCAACTGCAACTGACCAATTTAGATGTGCATGTTTGACTGGATCCAAGTTACATTAAGACATGTTGGACAATAATAATAGCTACAATAAATAACAGATCTATGCAACATACATACATGAACACATGCACAACCATAACTACATGCAAACATAAAACATTATGCAGCTGACAAGAAATTCTGACCCGCCATTGTTACCTTAATGGCTGTGGGCGCAGTGGACACTCATCTAAAGATTAGGGTGATGGCTTGAAGGCCTTCCAACCTCAAAGACCTGGAGCTCATCACCAAAGAAAATTCCTCAGAATAGCAGTGGAAACATGCAACAAGCTAATCGTAAATTCAAAGAGAGGTTCGATTAAGGACCTGAAACAGCTCTGGTACGAAGCCTAAACTCAGAGAGGCGAGGCTGAAGTGGTTCGGACATTTGCAAAGATGGGATATATTGGGCAAAGAATGGCTAACATGTTTAATACGGTGTTGTGGGAAGAGAGGAAGAACAGAGGAGGTTGATGGATGCAGTGAAGGAGGGTATGTGGACAGCTGATGTAAAGGAGGAGGAGGATGCTTCTGGCCACATCGACAGGTCAGAGGTGTCACATTTGGACTCCGCAAAGAGGTTTAATTTACACCACAGTTCCTTCACAACTATGATGTCCCTCCAAATGGGATAGTTTATTTGCTCTGGCAACTTCATAAAATGGATGCAAAAACCAGATAGTTAAACAGCAAGTAATAAAAACATAACTAAAAAAAGAGATTGAGTCCTAAAAACACCTAATATATGAGTAAAGTTGAGATGCAGTTCAAGTAGAAAACAAATTTATAGGTGATGCTAGAATGTGCCAACATGTGCCCACTTTTGAAGGAGAATTCATTGTTTTTTTTTTTTTTTTTGGCAGAACTTGAAGAGGAAACCTGCAAACTGAGAAATACTCAAACCACAACTGAATAAAAAGCACCTTCTCCTAATCCTGTCATGGGACCACCTGTGTTTTTACCGTCAGTATGAACAATTAATTTAGTTTTAATTACTTCTTATACCTATTATGATAATTAAGTGTAGTTTCCTTGTAAGGCATTTATTGTTTGCATTGATTTGTGTGATTTAGGCTTTGTCCAGGAACAACAGATGAAAAAGGAAAAATAACCTTTTTGGCTAATTCTGGCGCATTTACAGAATGTTAATTAATGTGAATTGCCCTTTGCAGACAAATAAGTAAATCAAAAAAAATCTGAAGTTGCTTTGAAAATACTCAGAAAGTTGTCCCTGCAGGAAGGCCCAGACAAATTTAGCCATTTCACAATAAAGTTTTTGTGTGTGTGTGTGTGTGTGTGTGTGTGTGTGTGTGTGTGTGTGTGTGTGTGTGTGTGTGTGTGTGTGTGTGTGTTTTCAGCGCCTTGGTGCTTCATTATTTATTTTTTTGTTGCATTTACACATCAACATTCAAATTTCTAGAGATAAACAACTTGTCTCAAATTCTTGCCATAGTTTTTGTTTTTATTATTTATGCTGATAACAGATGGCTTATAGTGTTTGACATTTTGTAGAAAATGATTTGTAAAAAGAGTTGAAAAATCAAACTGAAATAAATCTGCCTTGCGTATTTCTCAGCTCAGACGAATCCAAGCAGAAAGGAGCCGCATCGTCAAAGTTACAGAACAACCCCTAATTTGTTTCACGTTATTAGAACCGATGAAAGCAACAGACGTATTGACATTCTCATCAGTATTCGCCTGCCCTCTGATTGCAAAACTTGATTTGTGATGAAGCTGTTTGTTTTTTTTTTTTATGTCTTCATCCAGTCAGGTTAAGACATCAAGACCAATAAAAAGTGTTTTGGTTCTGTTTTGAAGGAGCACATTGGAAGTGAGTTATTCTATATATTGACTGTGAGGCTGACGGAGCTTAGTTTACAGGTACAAGCTCTGGATTCATGCGTGAACATTCAAATAACACTCTCTATCTTTCCGACTAACTGCAAAGGGTGGCTGCCACATTGAGTGCCTAGCATAACATGTTTGAAACATGTCGTTGCAGAAGACTCAGCTGCTCTGCTGCATCTCTCCCAGTAAATGTTAATGCATGCACTCAGAGCACATCCATGCACCCCTCGCCTTTCCATAAATGGCAGCAATTACAAGCGTTTTTGCCGCTCCTCTACAGCAGTTCCTGCCTTCAGACTGAAGATGCCACTGTTGGACACCAAATGTCTGCGCTCTGCCTCTGCGTGGATGTTTTTCATGCTCATCAGAGACACGCCGAGCTTTTCGCCCCTCTTTCTGTATTTAACATGTTTGAAGTTTCAACAATGAGGGACTAACAGACAAAGAAACATGCATTAATCCAGCTGAGTGATCGTCAGCGAGGAGAAAAACAGACAGGAAAACTCAAAGCGGCTGAATTACACAGTGGAATTTAATTGTTGAGTGTTTAAACTGGATTATTGTGTGACTCTCCACAAGAAATGGGTCTCATTTCTTGATTTTGTTTCATTTTTCTTGCACCATAAATCCCAGAAAACATGTCAAATTACAGAAAGAACTGAGTGTAGCTGCAGATTTAAGGTGTTTCTTTCAGGAAATCCGAAGAATGGGCATCTTGTTTCACAAATGAGAAGTAGAACAACACAAGCACTTTACTGTCCATCTCTGCAGCACATGAAGAGCTGATGATTCCGATCTTATCTGGGTTTTTTTTTTTCTTTTAAATGAATGAATATAATTCAGAATAACTGAGAGTTTTACAAAGACTCACATTTGATATAAGATCAGAAAAAAGAAACTGAACATCCAAGACTGCAGAAATGCCGCTGGAATTATTCATTTATTTGGTTAATTGCTCTATTTTTGTCTTGCTATTTACATTCATTTAGATCTGTTAAAGTTCAGAAAAAGGAAGGATGGATGTTTAATTTTCCTGCAGAAGCTCAGCTTTGTTCTCCTCTTGAAAAGGCAAAAAACACTCATAAATCCATAAATCAGAACAGGAGCTGAAATTTGTTGTTAAATCTGTGAAATAATTAAAATGTTTGCTTCCAGGATTTACCACGGCTGAAGAATTATATGTAGGTTGATTGTCCAAGTATTTGAAGAACATTATTTTTAAATGAATATGCCTTGGGCTATTCTAAACTATAATTTTATGAGTGATTGACAAAGAAGTGATTAAAAGCATTTTTCCCAATTTGAATAACAACTATTCTAAAGTGAATAAAAAAACAAACGGATTGGAGCTGAAAAGTTGGAGAGAAAAAACAACAACAAAACAAAAAAATATATTTGATTTTCAGTTCAGAACTCAATGTGTTTATCCCACTTAAGATGTCCCAGCATGGAATAATCCTTCCAAAATGCTACAAACTGACTTTTAAAAATGCTTCTGGTAATTTCTAGTTGCAGCGACTGTTACATTTAAACAAAGACTCTCCCAAAAGGGGTCAAAATATTAAGTAGGAAAAAAAAAAAATCAAAATCTTTATTTGTTCCTAATAACTTTAGAAAACAGAATTCAATAAATAGTCAGAATTTAATTTGGTTTTAACCCCTATCTCTGTACAAAGATTGAGGTTAGGGTCATTAAAGTGTGGTTTTACATTTTTAGAATTTGTTAAAAATGTTGATTATTTTCTGTATTTTCATTAAACAGGTAGAGAGAATAAATTACTTTGAACTTATTTCATGAGGAACGAGTGTTCTGCAAACACCACATAATAGCAACACCCCCCTGATGTTAATGCGGACCTTTAGATGCTCTCAATGATTGTTGAGGCTCTATTTTTTCTGTTAGTTCATCTCTAGAAGATCGTCACTATTATTGTTAAGTGTGTCCACAGCTTGAGACACATCCCAGTCATTTAACAGAGGAAGCTCATGTCAGCTAATTGGTCCAGTGTCTCGTTCTGTTGGTCCATCTCTCAAGATTGTTATGGAACATAGACCGACCAACGAATCCAGAGCTTCACCTTTAATCTATGATTTCAATACAACAGATCAAAGTTTCTCCCTTATTACCATAAATAACGCTCTGGTCCACAAATTAATCTTCCTGCCATTATTTAAGAGTAAGACAAACATATATCTAAATTCCTTTATTTAAGGTAAGGAGTTGCCCCAAAGCCAGAGGGAGCAGTCAACCTCTTTCTAGCTGAGAACCAAATCCTCAGAGTTAGAGGAGCTGACTTTCATCCTGACCGTGAACTGCTCCAATAGACACAGAGGGTCAGGGTTTGAAGAAGCCAAAATAACCATAACAGCAAAAAGGAAAGATGAAGAGGTGCTCACACAAAACTCCCTCCTCTCCATGACTTCATCCTGAACTCCTTTCCATGAACTCCACAGGATCAGTGACAAGATGCAATCCTGGTGGAGCCTGACCGGCACCAGGAACGAGTTCAGCTTTGTGCTGAGGAGGCCGGCATAGGACTAAAATAAGAGTCGACCTTTGTGAGTTAACTGTCAGAAGCCAGAACAAACACCTAAACAGAAGAAAACAAGAAACCAGCGGGCTACACAGCAACAGTCATGGACGAAAGTGGAATGCAGAGATTAATCCTAAATCTGGGTTGACCGAGAAGATGACGCAATGTTTGTTTGGTGCAATCTCAATGAAACATTTAAAGATGCGTGGCTGAAGAAAAACAGCCAACGTCCTCAGTCAGAAGATGCAGGAGGTGCATGTCAGGTGGAGAAGCCGAGCAAAAAGATGTCAGTCACGCACAGCTGGGCATTTTCTGATTGTACCAGTGGAAAAGAAGTTTGCTGAACATAAAGTTATTTTTTTTTTTTTAAATCAGATTGACTCTATCCATAAGACAAAGAGCCATTTCTATATTCTCTAACCCTTCTGCAGTCCCAAGTTGTTGTTTTTTTTAAACCAAACAGAGACACTCTGACTCCACCTGCCCCCCCATCCCCTCTGTGCTCTCAGCGTTTATCAGCTGTAACTTTCTAATCCCTGTTTTTAGCAGCAGCGTGGAAAAGCCAACACTCCTCCATGAGATTACAGACGGCCCTGGGCTGCTGATTATCTGAGGAGACCACTGCAGAGACCCCCGGCCAATAGCACTTTTAACTCCGCTTAATTGATCTTCACACTTTTACAAGTGCAACACCGCAACCCTCCCCACCACTCCCTACCCAAAAAAGCCTGCTTGTTTTTGCTGCTGGATGTTGTTGGTGCTGATACTTTTTCTGTTTCTTTCACTCTGAAAACAAACATCAATGTATCTTGTCTCAAAGACGGTAATTTTACAACTAAAGTCTGCGATTGATCTGTTTGATGAAGATCAGTTAAAACATCTTGTATGCTCCCACATATTAGTCTTTTATTTTTTAGCTTCCAGGCCTGCTTAAATTAAGTGTCTAATGGTCTTTCTGTGATGTAATTAAACAAAAACAGAAGCAAAGAAACATTTACGGGTACAGGAAATGACTTTACACTAAAATGGCAATACATTTGCAAAGAAGATGTTGCTTCAAAACTGAGAGACCACTGGAAAACCACCAGAGTCTAACAATCTGTCCTTAAAGCATGTATAAAACTATGACAAACCACAAGACAACAAATGTGTGAGACGTTCATTGAACTGATGAAAAACAAAAAGTCCTCCTACAGCGCAGACTATCATTCTTAGACCAGCTCTATAGAGTGAAAGGCTACAGTGGACTAGGGTCATCCCTGACATCTAATCCAACAATAGATCAGGCCTAGTTTTGTTAATATCAGAAGTTTACAGTACATACATTTACTTAGTATTTGGTAGATTTGCCTTACAGAGGCTTCTCCCAATAGTTTGCTGGAATGTGGAATTAGCAACGTTGATTCAGGTTTGTAGGCCACTTTGCTTACTCACAATTTATCAACACAGATTTTTAGAGAAATGAGATAATAAAATGACAGATAAAATATTCTCGATAAGACTATTGCAATTACACCTCAACCGAGATTTATCTTTTCATCCTTAAGCCGCGTTGCAACTAATTTGCCAGGATGCAAACAGGGCCATTGTTCAATTGCCAAACCAACTTGTGCCCAAATTTTAACTTCCTGGCTGACGTCAAGAACACACAATGTTCCTTTTTCAACAACCTGATGCTGCCACCTCTGGGTTTCAAAGTTGACTTGGAGTCCTCATGCATCACTTTTTCACCCAAGTGAAATGATGCTGATTATAGCCAAACACTTCTTTTTTAGGTACATCACACCAGAGGACATGTGTCCAAACATGAAGGTCTTGTAAAGTATGATCTGGCTTTTCATGGTACTTTAGGAATAATATCTTCTTCCTCACTAACAGGCCTTTCAGTCAGCATGGGTACAGATCTTAATTCACTGTGGATAATACCGCTCTTTTACCAGCTTCAGTCAACATCTTTCCAAGGTTCTTTTGCTCCCGGATTGCGGCACTGATTACACATTTTACACACATTTCTCTCTGGGACACAGAACTTGTCTCCTTTTGGAAGAGTATTATTTTGTGATTCAACAAATGAGTTGAACTCTCATAAATCCACAATGTTGTCATCTGGACTTAACCCTAAATTTGTATGCAACTAGAGTGAGCTACTGTTGTATAAAATAATAATAAAAAAGTCAAATAATGTGGCTATGAACCTTTAAGGGCATACTAATCTGAATTCAAAGCAAGTAATGAACACCAGCTCTCCCTCCATATTCTGGAATTTCAGAAATAGAACTGACTTTGGTAATCCTAAACCACAGGGGAGAAAAAAAAACAGAGGAAAAAAAAAAGCTTGTTTTATAGCTTGTATGTCAACATCTGGTTTTAACTGTATCTTGCCTTCAGGACCACAGCTATTCCAGGTAGAGATTATTCATGGAAAATCACATTCTACCCGCTTTCGATAAGAAAGGAGGACTTCCGGCAGTCCTGACCTGCTCCAAATAGAGAATATAAACAGCGGAAATGGGGCGATCCCATAAAAGTGGACAACATAAGATGTGCTCGAAGGGAAAATGAGACAAAAAACACTTGAAACTCTGTACGTCTTGGTATCCTTAATACCAGAATGCGTTGTGTGAGCTGAAGAAATTATAAAATTACAATAAATCACCACCTCAACTGCAGGTCATGCAAGGTGTTTCGGCCTGAAATGCAGAAATGAGATAAAATGAGAAAAGGAGCAAAGAAAGTAAAATAATTACTTTTATTTGTATCTTTTTTTTTTTGGATAATGCAATTTATGTTTATATTTTTTACATGAAGCGTCTTATCTGATGTAAATTGATTAATCTTTCTGCGGGACAGTGAAGACATAAATCATTGGCTCTGTTGAGGTGAACCAGGGGACAGCTGCAATGAAGCTGAAACTACAAAGACTGACTCTGACTGGCTTCCTGTCGGCGCTGTAATAAGACGTCTAACTACACAGCGCTTCACAGGGGAATGCCAGGACACTAGTGTCTGGTGCCAATTCTGCCCAAAACCACGAGAACCACAGAGGAGTGTTTTTGGGGATGAGTCTCCCTGACCTCTCCAACAGAGTGAAGGCGGTTTGGCATCTGCTTTAATAAGGCTGCCCACTCCCCAAGCTGTGGATCAGGCTCCGGCACCGGGGGGAGAGGTGGCAGAGGTAACAGCTGGCTGCGGCCAAGTCGTCCTGGCCGTGGCATGACCACAGATTTATTGGCTGCATCCAGGACTCCAGCTGATCCTGTCCCAGGGTTCCTGTCACGCTGATGTCTTGATCACTAAGCTGAGCAGACAGATCCAGCCTGCCAGCCAGTGGAAGTGACAACAAATCCAATTACCTCCCCTCCACGGTGCCCGGTCCAGGCTGTGGTTTGATGAGGGGGAAGGGGGGGGAGGACGAGGTGGCTGAGGCGGCGCGGTCAGTTGTCCTGCATGTTACAGGAGGCTTCAGCGAGTTTCCTGCAGTAGTGACGTGGTCTACTGCGGCGGGAAAAAGTTCGCTCAGAGGTTCAGAGGGAGAAGTCTATCCCAGGTCAAGCAGGACGACGTCCCCAACACAAATACGGTCCGCAACACACTGACCATCTGCTGTTTAACACCGGCATATGGCTTGAGCTTTGTTTAACATCTTTGCAGCAGCAGAAACACCGGCATGCTCGCTGAACCTCTAAAAACAAAGAAGATGCTCGGTTACACTAATCCAATCCAAGCCAGAGTTGATTTAATTATTCTTCAAACGTAGGTTATTAAGAAACACAGAACTTAAGCGGAAGACAGCTTGTCAATCAGTTTGCGGCTTACATCAGAGAGAGTGATTCCTGATTAAAGCCACAGCCAATTCAGATCTTCTCAGCCAATTTGATTTTCCACTACTACTCCCCATGCTCTCCCTGTGCATGTATGCACTTTCCACGAGGTACTCCAATATCCTTGCACTGTCCAAAAACTACATGTTAGGTCACCTGGAGAATGCAAATTGCAAATCATGAATGTGTTTTTTTTATTACACATGCCTCCATATTAGGCTATCAACTGATGACGTTCCTCACCTCTTACCTAGAGGTGAAACAATACATCGATTGACATCGATTTATTGATTAAAGGATTACTAATCCAATTATGATGTATTTACATTAATGAAAAGATTAAACTATGAATCCATATCATCATTTTTAAGATACGTCTTTATTTTGAAATTCAGAAAGCATGTAAGTAGGTGATCTATAATAATAATAATAATAATAATAATAATAATAATAATAAGATATTGCATCATATCAAACACAGACTTGTGAATTGAATTTAATCAAAATCACAGCGCAACAGACTTTGTGATATTGGCAAGTATCGTATTGTCATCCAATCAAATCAATATAACATCATTGTGATAAAGCTGGTGATTTGCACCCCTACCTGCTGATAGTTTCAAGGCCAGTCCCCCTCACCCCCTCATAAAGGTTTTATATGAAACATGGTTATATATCATTACTTCCAACTAAATCTGAGATGTTATTCATTTGGCTATTACCGTACATTTTTAAAGGTTTATTTAATTTTTAAGTGTTCGAAAATCTTTCATTTTCCTGTCTCCCTTTGGTCTGTCAAAAAAAATTGTAACCAAGAACAAAACCTTTTTTATTTCCCCTTAAATGCAAACTAAATGTTTGTATTTATGCCTTTGCTGCTTATGCGCACCAATGTGTCTTTCAAATCTTTTAAGCTGCAGAGCGTCCTGCTTTTTTCCAACTCTGTAAACAGCAAGCCAGGGCAGAACCCGCTGCTTGACGTTGAACTGTGATCAACACCTTCATTCAGGAAGAGGATCGCAGAAGAAAAAGTAAAAGGTCTAAAACTCAGTTTTCTCCTGCCCTCTTAACTGAAGCGTTTTTTTTTTGCTTATCTTCCTCAGAGCTCCACTTTCAGTCACTGACTCCGGTGGCCAACCGGAGAAGATCATTCAGCACTACGTCTCCTGACATCTCTCCATACAGCGACGGGATGATCGATTCAGGAGAGCACAGAGAGCTCGGGATATTTGGATTGCATGCTCAGAGAGCTACGGGGGCTCTCACTTTTTGAAGGTGGTTGAAGTCTTGCCAAAATATTTCATATTCATAGTTAAATATTCAGCACACATAGTGGACAGGGGCAATATCTGCAGTCAACCCGCCATTCACAAGTGAAAGGGATGTGGCTTGAGGATGAAGGGAGGGAAGAAGATAGACATGCATGGGCCTTCATGGTAGTCAGATGAGAGGCTGCCAGCTGCTGATGGGTGACTGTTTGAGCGTGGCGCCTCAGGACATGCCCGCTGGAAGCCGATGCGATCCGATACCCCCACTTCTGCTCAGCTTATATACATACGCCCCCTCTTATGCAGAGGAGGCACATATCAATTGCAGAAGTTTCAGTGTTTTGGTCATTATGCCAAGTTGTTTGAGCGAGCGTGTTGCATGTCTTAGAGAGAAATGTGGACTTACTGGGCTATGACCACGGAGAAAATTCACCACTGCATAAAACTGCTGTGTGGCTCTGCAAAAAATGTTGATGTGACAAGTGTGTAACAGCAAAGCTGCTGAGTGAAAAGAAAAAAAAAAAAAAAAAAACTTACTTTGATCAAATCAGAGGAATTGTTTGAAAATAAGAAATGACCAAAAAAGTTGCAAGCCAATTTCGAGGTTTATGTTGTTAAACTGCATTTGTGCAACGCCGCTGCAAAGAAACCACTAAAGTTTCTAAATATTTGGGATACATGTGTGAAGCAAATCATGCAAACACACCAAAAACATTTAAACTGGTG
The DNA here is from genome assembly GCF_011125445.2 of Fundulus heteroclitus. NCBI lineage: Eukaryota > Metazoa > Chordata > Actinopteri > Cyprinodontiformes > Fundulidae > Fundulus > Fundulus heteroclitus. The sequence continues at coordinate 48,666 of NW_023396548.1, read as the reverse complement.
ACGCAGCCTTCGATTTTAATAGCAAGTGTTGTTGCTCAGAAAATGACATAAGTACAGCACCATATTAGAAGTAACAGTGGTCACACAGGAAGTATGCTGCTGAAGAACTTTTAACATCTGTGGGATTTGAAGTTTGTGGATGTGACTCCAGAGCATACCAGGAACACCCACAACACATTCTCGGATAGGGGGAAGACAATAAAACGATGGAGACGAAGATGCCAGTGCGGCAGAATTTACACAAGTGTCATTCAAACGTCACAGCAAACCAGTCCAATTAATTAATTTACTGGGTTCGTAGATAATTAATAGAAGTTAACACCCATGAAGTGTGAATTTGATGAAAAACACGAAAGAGAAGGAAAAATACAAATGTCTCAATGCAACTGATTTGCGTTTGCAAATATGCTTTTTGGAAGAGTTGATTTTATTGCAACTAAATAAGGGTTTGCAACAAAACAGCACAATATGACGAAAAGCTGATGGTGGTAAGCTGTTTAACAGAGAGTAAACAATATTTTAAGTGGGTTTTATTGAATTATACACATAGTTTTAAATTACAATAATCAAATACTGCTCATCCTCTAGAGATTGAGTTTCCTAAATAATTGTGTTCATCTGCAAATTTAGTGGCAGTTTTCTATCTATTAGATGCAACTTGAAGGTGTGCTGAGTTGTCTAACACATCACCTGACAGCATGTAGCAAAAGGATCTAAAGCCCTGCTTCTTGGGGGCTGGTTTCTTGCAAAATTTAAAAACCATCCCTCGTTAAACGCGGCTGAATCAAATGGATGATAAACTTTTACAAAGACCTGCTAATGACGTAATCATTTGAGTTGCGTGAGTAGAAGCAGATGAACATGCAGAACACCGGCCTCTGAGGAATGGAGTTTGAGACCATGGCTAGAGCACATGAAGACTTGTTGGAAGGTGTACATGTCTAAATGTTCTCGGCGAGTGATGCAAACATCTAGGTACTGAGGAACGAAATGTTGATCATATCAACTGAACAATATATGTTAAGGGATTTAGACATTTTAGTCTTAAACATGGTTTATGTTTGACACATCCACGAAGTCCACACGGCATATTATGTAATTACAGCTAACACGCCCTTCCACGCGGCTAAAGGTTTCCACTCCACGCACGTAGGAAAATTCCTAACTACAAGTCCTGTGCGGACGTGAAAAGCTCCTTGTGGCGGAGGATCATAAATATAGACATCGTTATGATTCGGCCAATAGAGATCACTGTGATCAACATATTGTTAACGATTCCTGGACAACAGCAAACAGGCCTAAATTGGAGGCAACCGGACTTTACTGTCCGGTTCCTGGCCAGAAGTCGCCGTCAATCTTGGAAAAAAGGAAGAGGCTTTAAAATGTTGGAAAGAGCTTTGTTTGCTACTTTTATGCATAGTGGGGTGTAGTGCACTTGGCGTAGGGGCACAACACCCCCCTCTAGAGTCTAGGAGAATAGTGCTAGTTCAGATGAAAAGCCTCACGGAGCATAAATGCTGAAGACGTGTCCACGCGTCTCGTTTCAGCATGGAACGTACGTGCGTCAAGCATAAACCAGCCTTTCTTCACACTTTTCCTGTCAGCGCTGTGGATGGCCGCAGCTACAGTACGGTGATTTGTTTTTAGTACCTAATCATATGAGCTGCATTTTTTAAGCAACTGCTGATGTCATCTTGTCCTTGAAGTAAACCATTAACAACAAATTAGATGTTTAAGTCCTGCAGCTGTGTTTTCTGGGAAACTAAACTACAATTGCATTATCCTGAGGACCTATTTATTCACAAAAAAGGTGAAATAAATTGCAGTAGAAGTAAAAGAACGACACAGCTCCTTCAATCAGACATTGACTCCTGCTGTAGCAGAGATGTAACTATAAGATTTTAGACAGTTTCTCAGGATAGAACAGATCACATATTTCTGGAGTGTTCGGAGAAGACAGTAAACCCTGGTAGTGGATCAGAACCGGCGCAGGAAGCAACACCACTTACCCCAGGACCCGATCCAAGTCATGATCCAAACCCATACCACTCTTCTCTTGACTGCACATTGAAGTGATTATACCCCCAAAGCTGAACCCCAACCTAACACACGCACACACAGAGACACACTCGCGCTCAGAGGGGCTAATTAAAGCTTTAATATGCAAATGAGAGCCACAGTAAATTACACAGCTGGCAAATATGCCTGTTTTTGCCTGAAAATACATCAGGAACGCAGCGACGAGTGTGTTGCTGCAGTTGTTGTTGTTGTGTTTGCAAAGAAACAGGGGATCACCAACCCCCCATCCACCCACCTACCCTTCAGCTATTCCACCCCCAAACCCCCGTCGCCTGCTGGAGAGACTCATCCAGCTTTGTCCCTTTCAGAGGCATCAAGAGGAAATGTAGACTCTGATCCCAGATGTTGGATAGCGTCACACACAAAAAAATAAAAATGCTGCACTTGTATCCTGCAGATATGCAGCTCAAACAAGCTGAATGTCATAGTTAGGTTTGCATGTTCGCCCTCTCTTCCATTGTCCAGTTACAGCCACATGAGCATCAAACTGGTTAATCCGGTGAGTCAAACAGGTAAGGATGGGGTTTGTGGAAAGACCCTGGACTATTTATGTTTTTTCTGTAAGTATGAAATATCCAAATATTCTCTTTTTCTTTTCAAAACACAAAATGTGTGTTATAAAAACGAAGGTGCTAGGGCTAAAATCCTGGAGATAACAGTGTGCTTAGTTGTAATTTGCATCAATTGCTCATGGCTAAAGTGAGCAAAGTTAAAAAAAATATTTTTGATGCTTTAGAAAGCCAAATAAAAATGTGCATTCAATTAGAAAATGATCTAAAATGCCTTTCCTAAAAACACTAGACTATCTTTAGGGAGATAAAGACAGTCTTTAATGTCTCTGTAATGCGTCAGAATCATACATCTATCTTTTATTAATGGACTATTGTTGTACATTTTATTCGACAATATAAGATATTGGCTCCTTAAAGCAGTTATAAACAATTAATATCCCATTGTCAGCTTTTGTTCATAGTGTGCATGCGATACACTTCAAAACTCAATTTCAACACGTAAGCTTAGAAAAGTTAATAGAACATCATGAAGAAACTCATTTCTCCTTAAACATTGGATAAAAGTACTGAGAGAGCATTAAAACTGTCTTAAGGTGCTTGATAGATGATTTGTAACTAGGCGTTTTAATCTTATTTTAGAGAAACATTAGCTTTTTTGAAACCATCTAGATTCTTTGAGAAAAAAAGAACAATACAAAACATTAACTTTGCTGTATCTTCTGAAACACTTGATCATGGTTTGGGTTTTTGTTTATATTTCTGGACTGTTTGGACTGATCATTCTGAACTAAACTCTTGGTTAACCCTGTTTTGGGTTGTTTCGTTTCGGTCTTTGGGAATGTTTTTTGTTTTGTTTCTGGGCATTTAGAATCCACCCTTGAGGAGGGGATTCTGTCATGATTGGGGTTTGTGTTTGGACTGATCATTCTCATATCCATGCTCCACCCTTCCCAGTCACCGTTCAGCTCACATTTATCAGTTTCACCTGCTGCTACTGCTAATCAGCCCAATCCTTTCCACCTGAGACTCCACCTACATATACCTGCCTCACTCTACCACTCCCTGCCAGAACGTCTCTTCTCGTCTCACTGCCTGCATCTGTTTTCCCCCAGTGTTTGTTTTGCCCGGCCTGCTGATCCTGTGGACCTGTTCTCGCCCTGCTCTCGCTAGTCGGCTTTACTAGTGCTTATCTGCAAAGCCTGGTTCAGGTTGCTCCTGGGGATTCTGTGTATCGCTCTACCCTCGCTGGGGACTCATCGGCTGCGTCTGGTCAGGTCTGTCTCTGCCTGCATCGTCTGGTCATCTGCCTGTCTCCGTCACAATCCCCTGGTCAATCCGTGTCTGCCAACATTATCTGTTCACCTGCGGGTTTCTGCCATCATCTCCTGGTCTGTTTCTGTCATCTGCTGTAACAGCCACCAATAAACTTTTAAGAAACTATTTCCTTTAGTTGGCTTGAAAATCGGGTTCCCTACGTTCCATAATCACACATAGCTTCTTAAATATCTGCTTTTATTTATATTAAAAAAAATTATTTACATAATGGATGTTTGAACAGTCACAAATTATATACATTATTGTGAATTATGGAATTCCTCACTTACTGCTTTAAGAGAACAAGTAACATACGGTCACTGCTGATCAAATGCAACGGTTAACTGATCATCAGTATGAGCAGCACCATGAGTTTTGTTTGGCTGCAGCTCTGAAGCATGCACAAGAGTAAGCACAATTTATAGGTGGAAAGACATGACTTGTAAAACTTATAAACATATTAATATGGTTAAACTGTACATTCTTTGAATGAATACATTTGGTTACTTTTTCTGTCCGTCAGATTTTCTGGGGATATTTTAGAATTGGATGTTTACTTTTTATAGTGACCTTTTTAACTTTTTAAATCTAAAATTCAGTTTTAGTTTATTGAAGGGCTTTATAAATAAAGCCAATTAATAAATGCATTTCTTATTTAATTTAATATGCACCTTCTGATCAAATTGAAAGAAGTATGATTTGAAGTTAAGGCTGGTGGGAAATTAAATTGGAGACATTATTTTTTACTTTGAACTGGAGAAATAACAAATATAATATTGAAAGCTAAGGATATTTCTTTTACGGCTTTGGTTTATCAGACACCTTAGCAAACCTTTTTGTACAGAGTTGATTACTATATCTGTCTCATATTATATTGGTGCTCACGTTTTGATGAGTGAATAAGTAACTGCATCAGCTATGTTAACTGGTGTACTTCATAATGTTAACAATGTCCGTTGATTCATCTGGTAAAATAAGAAGTCGCTCTATCAAGGTGACAGAGTCCTGTGAGCCTTTTTGTGTGCTGCCGTCGCGGTGCAGATCTTGGAACAGATTGAATCGAGATCCATCCATCTGCTTGGAGCCTGTTTTGTTACTGCCCTCCGAGGCTTTGCCGTGAGACTTGTTCTGTGCAGTTGCTGCTGACTCCCCTGAGAGGCAACGCCATCATGATACAAGCATGGTTGTGCTGTCCCATCACCCAGCCTCTCTACCGGGACAGAGCCCAGAAACATACCCAGAGACCCTTCTGTTTCATGCAACACCTAAAATATGAATCAGTGCTTCCTTAAACAAATCAGCTGTGTGCTCTGTTCTCCTCAAAATAATCTTTAAATAAAAAATACGACTCTGCTCTTGGACATTATGCAGAACCAGTCAAAAGCCGAAACCTGAGCTGCAAAATGTCAAAGTTACAAAATAGGTTATAATTTTTTCACCATGAATTAACAGCTTGTGTGACCTCCACAGCATCTGACCTCACAGCAGCCAATCAAAGTTAACCTGAGGAGAGCAAGTAACCATCATCACACATAGCTTCTTAAATATCTGCTGTTATTTAGAATTTTTTTTTATTTACATAAAGGATGTTGAAACAGTCACAAATTATATAAATTATTGTGAATTATTGAATTGCTCACTTGCTGCTTTAAGAGGACAAGTAACATACGGTCACTGCTGATCAAATGCAAGGGTGAACTGATCATCATCGGTATGAGCAGCACCATGAGTTTTGATTGGCTGCAGCTCTGAAGCATGCAGAAGAGTTAGCACAATTTCTAGGTGGAAAGACATGACTTGTAAAACCTATAAACGTATTAGTATAGTTAAACTGTACATTCTTTGAATGGATGCATTTGGTAACTTTTCCTGTCTGTCGGATTTTCTGGGGATACTTTAGAATTGGGTGTTTACTTTTTATAGTGACCTTTTTATTTTCTTTAAATCTAAAATTCAGTTTTAGTTTATTGAATGGCTTTGTGTGTGTTTTAAGTCATTAAATGGTCTTGTCCCTCCCTACCTCTCAGAGCTACAGCATCTGCACTCCTCTTCTTGGTCACTTAGATCAGCTGACCTGTTGTAGCGGGAGGTACCAACCACACGGCAGTGGCTCAGGGGAGATATGGCTTTTGTCGCTGCAGTTCCTAAATTATAGAACACTCTGCCTCTTCAAATTAGAAAAGCCTCTTCACTTGATGTTTTTTTTTTTTGTTAAATCAGCTCTCAAAACCCATGTCTTTTTTTTTTGGCATTTTACCCAGGATAGGTAAAAAAAAAATTCTTCCCATCTATGTTGTTATTGCTACTTTCACTTGAAAAGGGGAAGGGGAGTTTCTCTCCCTCTGTTCTGTGTGCCTCCTGGCTGCCAGGGTGGCCAGATTGTGGACTTGAGCTGCGCTGGAGGTCATTGCAGCAGTGTTGGGTGTGGGGGGGTGGGGGGATCTAGTACCCTGCGTCTCTCCGTGTAGCTATCTGGCCTTCGTGGCTACTGCCCCTACATGTGCTTCGCTACACAAGCAGGGACAGTAGCACCACACACAAACACTCACCCATTCTTGTTTAATGTACGTAGTGTTGTTTAATGTTTGATGTGCCTTGACTTCCATAGACTTCCGTTCATCTTCAAGCCTTTCTATGGCCTAACCTTTACGGGTTTATACCTAGCCCCAACCCTGACCTAAACCTAATTGATGATAAAAAAAAAAAAAAAACGAGGGCCTGTTTTCGTTCTTCACTTTACATTAAAGTCCTCACTTTACCAGTAAAATAAGCAAAAATTGTTTTCGCTCAGCTGCAAGCACATACACACACACACACACACACACACGTTCACTTACCCATACAAATGATCCAAAAGGTTGTAGGTCATAGTCAATGTAGATCAGTGCAATTTGTTTTCACAACACGTGTCATCTCAGTACACTGGTTAAGTAAAAAATAAACCACACATTTTATCAATGCAACCAATTTTCACGCCTGATGTGACACTGACTTAATAAGGTAAATGAAGCAACTCAAAGAGGATGTCGCTTTTCTCTGAAAGAATACAGTATTCGGTCTAACTCTGTTGGTTTGCAAAGCTTCATCTGAACGAACCAGAAGACCTCTGGAATGTCTTTTGGATTGATGAGACCAAACGGAAGATGTCTGGCCGGAATTCACGGCACCATCTTTGAAAACAGCAAGTCGATTTTATACTAAACGTCTTTGGTGGAGGGCCGATGGTATGGGCTTGTACAGCGGCCACATAACCAGGACGCTCTGCAGTGGTTGACCTGTTATCTTCTCTGCAAACCAAAGTATTCTGTACAAAAATCTCTCTGATAACTGAAACTTTGCCCTGAACCTGGTCACCAACAGGACAATGAAACCAAACAAAGCAGCAAATCTACAACAAAGTGTCAGAAAATGAAAGAATCGAGGACTTCCAATGTCGCAGTACAGACCTTGAACTGACTGCAATGTTCTTTTTGTCAAAAAAGACAGATTTTTTTTTTTTGTATACCAGGGCCAATAGAGTTCATGAAAATCCACACACACACAATTTGCTGCAATATTATCACGCAGACAACACCATCCGCCGCTCTGACATGCGACATTCAAAAGAGGACACTCTCCTGCCTTATCTCTTAACTCTCCTGCTAACAGGACATTCACGTTGGACAAATCCAAAGCCAAATATTTAGGCATCAAACAGGCGCTGAGGCCCTGTTGTCCAATGTGTGATTAAGAGCGTGTCGGGCAGAGGAACTTCACTTCATTAACTGGTTCCCCTGATAAGAGGGTGTATAAACAGCTCCCCCTTGCAGTGGCTACAGAGAGAAGATGCCCCTCAGAAAAGGCGGCTTTCCACCAGGGCCAGGGAGCATGAATATTTTAAGCGGGTAAATAATTAATAATTAACAGCAAACAGGCCACTGATCAAATGGAGCAGTGTGGCAACAGACATGAAAACTCCAAGTCTTGTAAACAAAGACGAGAGGACCCAGATTTCCTCTCCTTCCACCTTCTTCTCTTGCCTCCTACATGCTGGCACCACCCCCCCACCCCTCGCTTCCCCGTGAAACCACACACACAGCGGAACACACGCAAGGCACATCAGCAAGTGCCGTAACCCCCTCCATCACTCATTTTCCCCCGAATTTCCACGTATTCCTCTGCGGCCTGGGGAATGTGAATGAGCGGGAACACTTGATCTGGCCACCCGCTGCTTTCTGATGGAAAGATTTGGTTTTTAATACGATCGTCACTCCTCCCACCTGGCTAGGCCACGGTAAGACAAATCCCATCTGTGTGGCTCCAGAACCTGCCACGGCTTAAAAAATTCCCTTATTACAATTCCCTTAAAATGCCCGGCCACACAAGCTCCCGACAACGGCAGGAATGCTAATCATATCTTTCGGCAGCTTTAGGGGAGGAAGGAAAAAAAAAAAAAAAAAAAAAAACAACAACTGAGGAATAAGATGAAGAAATCCCAGCTTTAATGACACACATTCAGAGAAACATCCTGCAGAATCTGGCACATCTTTTCGCCTGACTTTAGCCAGAGGAGGCGTTTCATAAAAATCAGACTTAATCGTGTAAACAGCACACAGACAAACAGTAAACCACTGCAAACAAAAATAAAACTACTCTGGAAGCTGTGCACGGATTGCCTTCAGAGTAAGCATCCCCTTCCTTCGAGATTTTAATTAATGCTTTAATATGCAAATAAGTCAGCAGAGATAAAATCATGACAAACAGATGGCAAGTGTGGGTAATTATTTAGTGAATCCAGCAGGGGCATGTATTAAAGTTATGGCACCGTTTACCTCAGGCCTCTGCAGCCATGGAAAGGTGGAGACAAAAATCACAAACACGACAAACTTCGAGTCTATAAGAAACAAATCTGAAGAGAAAAATGCGAGTAAACTTATAGGAGTTAACGGTAAACGGCTGAAGAGCTGGAAGACACCAATCTAAAATTACTTTCTTTTTTTTTTGTGTTTATTGTTACGCACCATCATTCTATATTCACAATATACCTTATGATGAAAACTGGCTTCCTGAAGCAATTACCTAGAGCAGTTTGTGTGCGCACCATATCACGATCTGCCAGGAAACATTTATAACAGGGCACAAGAGAGGAGAACCTGACAATAAAAGTAAAGAAACTGTGAAGTTCAGAAGGTCTCCACTTTGACGTAGCTCTGGATTACATGTCCGCTTTTTGCAGATGAGGAGGTACGGTATAGTGTAGGGGAGTCAACGGGGGGCCTCCATATCATAGTGCAGCAAACGTAGAGCCACTGTTCACACTGTCTCCACTCCTTTAACCAACAACACCTTTTTGTTTTATGTTCTCACCATTAAAATCAGTCGATAAACTATCGTCATTATTCTTCCTCATCTTCCATGTTTATTTACTCTGAACTCACGTTTGATCTGAGACGTTTCGCAAGATTTCCCATCTGACATCTGACATTCTGTTCATGCGCGGTGTACCTGGACAGTACGAGCAAACCTGTTTGATCTACGTTACGTTTTGTGCGTACGCAAGCATTATAAATGAGACCCCAGATCTATAATGTGAATTGTGAACAAGTGAAAAGCCAAAAAGCTATAAGGGCCCATACTACAAAGTCCCTGAACCCTCTGTAATGTGACACTAGCTCCGCCCCTGACAGCAGATCTTATTAGGAAGAGACCTCAAGCAAGCGGTAGAGCGCTTTGAAGCTGAATGCACAGCACCCGGTCTGAAGAGTAGCAACTCCAAGTCTGACGTTAAACTAAAAGAGGACGTATTCGAATGCTATCTTTAGGTTGAGAATGAATAACTATTCCAAGTGGAAGAGTTACAGTATCTTAGAGTATTAACATGTAGGAGTAGAAGTGAATATGATGAAGCTGTTGTTCCTTGAAACCAATCTGAGATAAGTGGTAGAATATCAGTGAACATATAAATTCAAACTCTGTTTAATACTTACATTATAGCATTAAATTAGGTTCCACTTCTACGGACAATGATAAAAAAACAGGCCTTTGAGAAATTCCCAACTTGAACAAAGCAAGCAACATTCCCAATAACCTCTAATCTATGTCTGAAAACTTAAGCAGGGAGTTTGAGCTACCTACCAGCTCTTGTGGAGGTACAGGGTCCACATCCAGATGAGCCAGAGAGGAGTTGATCCTCAGGGCCAGACTGAGGGCCATCAGGCCTCCGACCTTCACTCGGTTCTGATGGAGGTCCAGCCTCTGAATGAAACGACTTTCAGCAAGGAACTCAGCCAACGCCACAGCACCTTCATGTCGAGGGGTAGACGCAGTGTTTTCAGATCATTTCGATGCAATCAGCAGCAGTAGTGCCGGAAACCTCCAAATAATGCTGGCAATATCTGTTAGTATACATAACAAAGGTTACATGATTTACAGTAATTGATCAATACCAGTGTTGCTGTACCTTCACAGGTCATGTTGGTTTGAGCAAGGCCCAGATGCAGCACTGAACTGTTCACCATCAGCGACTCCCTGATCGCCTGGATGCCCTCATTCCCCAGGTGATTCTCCCCTATATCCAGGACCTCCAGTGTCTTCAGACCTGGCTGCAGAAACAGCACTCATGAGGCCTAAATTGCTAAATTGTCTGTGTGAGTATTAAGAGTATGTGAGTTTACAGAGGCTGAAAACTTAGGCTGTCCACCACCAAGCAGTGAATACTATTCCTTTTAAAATGTTCCCTCTCATGTTAAACACCCAAAACTTCTGTTTTTTTTCTCTCTCTCTCTCCAGAGTCGCATTAGCATTGAAGGTTGATTAGCTGGTGCATGGAGCTGGGGGTGTTTGGTCCAAGAGGGGCCCACGTCGCCTGAAGAGGAACGCAACGCCCACTCCTGGCTGCGTCCCGTCGCCTCATCACCCTCCTCTGGTCACTGCTCTGAAAAGAGACGGAGCACGGGGGCGGAAACGAGCTCGCAGGCGACTGACAGACCTGGAGAGCATCTTCTTCTGAGCTAATTTGCACCACCATGACAACAAACACACTCCAGACCCCCCCCCCCTTTCCTCAGTCCCTTTTTCCTAACCGAGTTGAGGCACAGAGACGAGTCTTCACATCTGACGCATGGCGAGGAGCAGGGAGAGCATCGCGAACGGATATGCACGAGGGATAATGGCAGACAATTAAAGAGGCGACTGCGTGGTTGAAAGCTGTCAAACGTAAACCCCCGGGGGGGGGGGGGGGGGGGGGTTTAGAGTGAGAAGTTTAAGGGGAAGCGGGGAGTGTGAAAGAACCAAAAACACAGTATGTTTTCACACTTGACACGCTGACTTTAAACTGGAAAACAACAAGAGCTCTGTGTAACACAATCACCCCAAATACTGGAAGAACAAAGGAAACGTAGACATCCTTATCAAGACTCAAAACACAACTAATCTCCTGGAAAAAGTTCAAGCAGATAAGTTAACCACCACCCTCCTTCATTATAATCCACATGAGCAGCTAAAGGTCTAATTATGGTCATTATGGCGTCCTCCTAGAAGTGGCAGGTCACATCTATTATTTCATCAAACCGCTTTTCTGGTGGCAGCACTGCAGCTCACATGACTTAGTCATAATTTCTACCCTTCTGAGATCTACAATAGTACCTCACAAGACAAGAAGGTGCGGTTTATGCCACCAAGCAGGGCAGACGAAGGCTATTAAGAGAACTCAAGTCAGCGAATGAAAATGGGGTTCTCTGGATCAAAAGATCTCCCCACAGAACTGGTAACGGCCTGATTTCCAATAGTAAGAAAAAAAGGAAACACCAATTTATATGACTAAACAACTGCAAGAAGAACCACATTGACTGATCTAAAAATCTAACTAGACTTAAAATAACAAATGCATCCCGATCTTAATGGAAATTAATTTGTTGGATTTGGTTTCAGCGTATTAAAAATTCTCCACATTCCAGTTACTCCCAACTCTTGAAACAATTCAATACAGCGTCTTATAGAAAAAAAGCACTGTTTTCATTATTCTGAATTATTTATGTTCTGTTGAACAAAAACTGGCAGTGAAAACAGATGTAGTACGGCAGCCGGGAAGTGCAAAGCAACAATACAAAATCTGAAACAAATTTACGTATCAGAAAAACAAATTTGTTTTCTGACATATAAATTTGTTTTCTGAAATGTAAATTTGTTTCAGATTTTGTATTGTTGTTTTGCACTTCCTGGCTACTGTAGTAAAGGCTCCATTCAAAGGAAATAAAAAAACAGGAGCCTTATCTTAGCAACCACGTCATATAAGGTATATATCAAAATAATGTTGGAAAAAAATTATGTATCTTCGCATTATTGATATATACATTTAATACAGTAATACTCTATAATTTCTAAGTAACACTTTTACAAGTTCACCCAAACAGTTTGGCAAGGTAAAGGTAAAGTTCGCTAAAGGTAAAGTTCCTCACCAGAGTCTTGGCCAGGTGGTTCATGCCTCTCTCAGTGATCTGGTTGTTCTTGAGGATTAGGACCTTTAGACCGTCCGTTTGCCTCGATAGACCATCACACAGCTCCTCCAACCCTGAAAAACCACCACTGTCTGTTAGAGTTGTTTTAGAAAGAGTTCCACTTTAAATCTCTTAAAATTAAGAACATTATCAGACTAGAGAAAGTGACCCATCCAAGATGGCAGTCTTAGTACTTCCTGGAAGTGTTCAAACTAAGTTTGCCATATTTTTTCTCACTGTGACCCTGCTGACCCTGTGCATTTCCTCTATTTCCTGTGTTGTTTATCAGTTCTCTGGGCTTGCTCTTTGAACTTTGGTAAATGGTCTGAACTTATATAGCACTTTTCCAGTCATGCTGACCACCCAAAGCGCTGTATACTATAGCCACATTCACCCTGTCGCTCTCACTAACACGCACACATTTATACACCGAGACGCAGCTCGGTAGGCAGCCAGGGGCACATCAACATGTGGCAAGGGGAAGCTGGAATCGAACCCACAACCTTCTGATTGCAAGACAACTACTCAACCCATCAAGCCACAGTCGCCCTTTCACACATCCTGTTGTGAGGTTTAATCTATGAGAAAGGACAAAGACTTTGTTCTATAATGAACATAGTAAACTTACCTGCATCCGCTAAAGTGTTGTTACTGAGCTCCAGCATCTGCAATGTGTTGTTGTATCTCAGCAGATCTCCCAGCTGCATGGCATCCTGGTAGCTGTTCAACTGGTTGCTGGAAAGATGGAGCTCTTGTAAACCTCTGTTTGTCTTCAAGGCACGAACTGCAAGCAGTAGGATGAGAAAGGGACATAAAATGACCAGAAGCACTGAGAAGAGGAAAGTTGTCCATTCAGCCATCTATTTATCTTTCTATCTGGGTCTGTCCTTGGTTCTCCTTCCAGTGAAACATGTCCAGAAAACCTCCAGCTGGAGGAGTCCAGGGGTTCTCCTGATTGGAGGGAATCACCTCAGCTGATGCTTGTAGACCTGGAGTAGCAGCTCTACTCTAAGTTCTTGGATAACTGTGCTCTTCGTCTGATCTATCAGGCCAAGCTTGGGCATCATACAGAGGAAGCTCATTTTGCTTGTATCCAGGATCCCTATCATTCAGTCATGGTCCATATCTCATGGCCACAGGTGGTGGTTAAAACCCTAGAACCTTTCCAACTGAGGCAGAGACATCCACCTTTTCCTGGCTAAATCATGCCATCAAACATCATTTGGTCTGTCTTGAATAAGTTACAAAATATTAAAGATATAGTGGACAATCTTTTTTTGGCTTTGAGTTCCAGGTGGGTCATCTTATCTATTATATTTCTCTTTTGTCCCACATGTCAGTCATTGTCTCACCTAACGCCAGTGTGCATGTTCCCAGCGTCCTCTTGCTGGCTGCGCTTGTGCACTTTTAGTCTTTATGTATCCAGTGAGCTTTGGTTTCAGCCATTCATTTCTCCTCTGCTCTCACCATACACTTTGAAAATAACTGAAAAAGAAATGAGACCAGGGTGTATTTGGGAGAGTCTTTCACACGATCCCCATTAGGAGCGGAAGAGCAGCTAGGCTGGTCTTGAGCACGCACAGTTATTCAAAAAGTGACCTGGGCATTTCTTACCTACATTTCCGGGGAAAAAAAATTCACTATACCTTTAAGGAATCTGTTGACGGGTTGGACGTTTTCATAATGTCACTGATTTCTGTCAATATTCCCGTGCCGTCGACTGAAAGGTTCACACGACACAGTTTGAAGGGTCAGAAAGGAGTTTGTCTGGAGGCTTTGGATAAAAAACCAACAGGTTGTCCCATCACCTTGGAGATTACTGAAATGCATTTTCAATTTATATGTATTAAATCTGATCTGCTGTGTCCTGAACACCAACCACCAGGCCTCTGCGCTGGGACTTAGCGAACGTGATCATGAAAATGATTTCACAGCAGGAGTCCTTGCCTCCAGCAGTTCTAACGGTGAAAAAGCAGTTGTTCTCTCGTCTAACGATAAAAAAAAAAGGTGAAAGAGGAGATGTTACTTCTCAGAGGAGGTAATAACACACCTGTCAGATTTCACCGTTGTCTCTTAAGCACTTCTTTTCATGACTTTATCACTGTTTAGAGAATCATTTTGTATCCATCTGTGCGGTTTGTACTGTACTATGGTTCATTTCTGGCCATGTTTTTGGACCCATGCATGCCCTTCCACCCGGATCAATGCCGCAGATTTAATCAAACCCACAGGCCTGCATGTGGAATGCCAACATTGTCATCGGGCCCAGCGGGAGGCAAATGGTGAAATCGGTGGGATTGATCTGGGCCAACTCCACTGCAAGCGCCCAATCCGCTCTGATCGAAGGCAGTGATCCTCAGCTGGGACCCCCACTGGGGAGGAAGGTGGAGGGATTGGCCAGGGGGTTCGGTAAAGGCATGAACGACAGGGGAGAGTGCAGGTTGTGAGTGGGAGGAGGAGGGCGGTTGGGTGGTGTTGAAAATATCAAAGAGATTCAGGAAGCGCCTGAAAACGAGGAGGGAAGAGTGGGCAGCACACTGAGTCCATTTGGGTCTGTGCTGCTCCCAGCTGAGCGGAGGCGACAGCCTCCGAGCGTGGCTTTGATTTTCATGTCCACACGAGGAGTGAATATTTTCACTTGATAAGCTGATCAGAAAAAACAAGATTGACATTCAGAAATGGAACCTTTATACGGGTGATTTAAAGATTTCATGTTTGACAACTGAACACAATGAAACAAATTTGCAATTTGTGGATTTGTTTTGAATTTTCTTGTTCAACAAAAATAAAACAAGGCTATTTTATTGTTCATATTTTATTTCAAATTCAACAACATGTGACCTTAGATAAATTTTATGTGAAATACCACAGTGTGTAAACCTTAAAAAATGCCTATGCCCATACAAAAAACTATGCAAATACTGCGTTGAAGTGTTAATTCTTTCTAAGACATATCATGCAAATGTCATGAAAACTTCCAGATGTTTTTATTAAAACATTGAAAATTTAAGAGACCATAGTAATATGCAATAAAACACTCCAGAAGTCAAAAGGTGTTTATCAGGAATATCTCTAAAGGCTAATTATGTTTCTCATGTCTAGATGGTCCGTTGTTTCTGTGACATTTGTGACATCAATTTGACAAGATGCAGAGTTGCTAGACATGGGTGGATGGCTGGATGGATGGATGGATGGATGGATGGATGGATAAAATGTCTGTCATGTTTCTGTTTATATTGTGTTGAATTTTACTGGATTTTAATGAGTTTGGAGTTTGGATCAACAAAAACAAGGTTTCATGAATGACATCTTGAACTTACAGAAAAACCTTTTACCTGCAAACCAAGCAGTCCTTTTTGGTATTAATAACACAGGTCTACAACTATCAGACCCATCTGTAATTTAAATGAGTACAAAGAGTTAGGAGTGAACCACATGGAGAACCTGTTTGCTTGGAAGCACAGTTAGATCTCCGGGTCTCCAAGTGTTTTACTAAGGCTGCACAAACTCAGATTTACTCTCATTTAGTGGGCCCAAATGCTTCACAAACCAAAAATTAGACCCTTTCCGAGACAGGACATTTCCAGTGTATCTAAAACAGATTTTTGGTGAAAAGCTTTCAAAAAGTTTGACCTCCTAGCTTGTCAGGATACAATCTGTCAAATGTACATCTTATTCATGCCGGTCTGCCTCCTTTTAAGATGCGTATGAGTGTGCGTATATTCCTGCACAATACTAAATTCTTTCTCATTTGTGCTTGCCCGTAAGAAGTGTCTTCATGTGTGTGTGTCTGTTTACTCATGTTAGTTCATGACCCATCCCCTTACCTCCTCTTTGTCTTCCAGGGGGACAGTTGAGAGACACAGCGAAGATGATCAATATCTTCAGCAGAGAGGACGGAGAAATGCTTACACCTTAAATGCCTTGTGGGTGCATGCGTGCTTGTGTGTGTGTCCTGGCGGCCACAGCCTTTAAAGACATGTGCAGCAGTGCGTAAAGTGGCAGGTAAGAGATTAGGCCTCTAATCCTGGTCCAGACCTGCAGAGACGGTCACGGGTCAAAATCTGGTCCTGCTGACCAGAGAACACAAACACACGCAACCCAAAAATAAATGCACACCGCAGAAGCTCTTGTCCTCAGACTGTTTTTCCTGAACTGGATTGTTCGGACAAAGAAAAAAAAAATTAAAATGTTGCCGTACATTTATAGTAACATTTATCCTGAGCTAATCAAAGAGCAGAATCAGCACAAGCTTCTCAACGTTAACATTCAGTGTTTAGCCCGACGCTGTTGATCAGGTTCGTTCTGGTTATCATGAGCAGTTGTGATCACCTCTATAAAAGCAAGAGTTTCAGCAGTTTGCTAGACTGGACCATACAGTTGTGTGTTGACCCGATAGCAAGATAAACACATATCTATTTATGAATCTGGGAAGGGTTAGAAAGCAATTTCCAACCTATATAACGTCCATCATTCTAAAGATAGAATGATTATCCACAGGAAAAAAAAACATTTAAGACAGCGACCAACACCCGAAACCTTGCAGGCACTGAGTTGACCATGAATTCCTCTGTATGTCAAAGTAATACTGAGTAAAATGTGAGACCATCTATCTGTCAGCTGAAGCTTAGTGCACTGAAGCAACGCTGGAAAGAAGACCGGGCCAAAATTCCTCCACATCAGTGTGAGAAGGAAAAGGTCAGACAGAGAAGGACTGCGGAGAGTTATTGCTGCTTGCTGTGGTTCTACAAGCTGCTGGATCATGGAGGGTGGATGCAGTTTTTCCAAGTGTAGCTTTTTATTTTACATTTTGGATTCATCTTTGTTTAATTAATGATGAGTTTGAGAAATCTGTGACGTGTTTTTGTACACCTAAAGTTAGATCTAGATAATTTTTTAACCTTCCAAAGACCAGAGCACTGTTATTAAGTCCAGATGCATAACTCCAGAACTGAAAGAGTGTACTTTCATCTTACCACAAAGCAGGTCCAACATTCCTTCACTGGCCTCATGTGAAATCAGTTTTAGTGGGTAAAAGGGAAGTTAAGCAAAACCTTGCAGCAACTTCCTGTTGTCAACCTGATGCGCCCAGAGAACGTACTTAATTTCTTCCCTGTTGACCTTAGCTCTGCTGTCTGTAATCTTCTGTCATTGCATTGTGTCAATGACACAATGCAATGACTGATCTTTTTATACTACTTTCACAGCCTTGTGCAGAAATGTGGTCCACGACAAGTTTTTAACATGCTTTAAAATTTGTTTTTAAAACGGTTTGTGTCTCATACCCAGCGTGAACAGTGACGCACCGCTGAGCTGGGCGTTGTCTAGGCGGAGCACCCGGAGCCGGCTGGTCAGCAGAGCTTTGGATAAAGACTGGACCGGATACTCAACCAGGGACACGTTACAAACATCCAGTCTGGACAGACACGTGCTCTAAAACCAAAACATCAAGGAGAAACATGTAAAATATACAGAAAAATGCAAAACACATGTGTCAGAGATCACCTTCTACACTTTCCACCCAAAACAAATAGGAAGGAATTTTCTTTCTTCCAGAAATCCCTCCTGTTTGGCCAATTTTGCATATGGATCTACTACACACAGTATACCGGAAGACATTGTTATTTGTAACAAGCAGCATTTTTAGTTGAAGGAAACATAAACTGATCATAAAGTTTGCAAAACCCATTTTACTATAAATTAAAATGATGGAAAATTTAGTTGTAAAAACAACATGGAGCATGCAAGTCAGTGCCAATGTTGGTGGTTCCCCTTTGGCAACCTTTTACTATATTCACCTAGTTACTAAAATATTTTGTGTTTCAGACTAGAGAAAAGGTTTACTTTGACATTTGGTTAAACCCGTTTTTCTGATTTTGCTAGTCTTTTTGTGTGGTGAACCAATTTTTGTCTTCCACTGATTAGGACGCAGAGCTGAAAGGTACCAGTGGGAACCATATCTATCCCCATTGAAAACCAGAGGTGGGTAGAGTAGCCAAACATTGTACTCAAGTAAGGGTTGTACTACTTCAACATATTTTACGCAAGTAAAGGTAAAAAGTTCTCAATCAAGAAATTACTCAAGCAAGAGTAAAACAGTATTCAGTAAGACGGCTACTCAAGTACTGAGTAACTAATCATAGCAGCTGACAAAACAACTTACAAAAATGTAAGTTATGTGCTAATTCTGGTATGTTAAAGACAAAAACACTTTTCTACTTTTTTCAACATTGAACTTCAAAACAATATTTACAGCAGTTAATTTATATACAGTATGTTAGAACAGTGCAATGTACTTCCAGTGACAATAACTACTGTTTACTGTATGTTCATTTGACCTCCAAATGGCTCAATGAGCTCAGCAGATAGAAAATAACATTAAAATAGCAAAGCTTGTGTACAAATAAGAAGTCTCACTTTAACCTAAATCTGAGGTTTTGTCTCTGGTGCATTATTGGTTAAAACAAGAATGTTCTTTATTCTGGAAGTTACTCTCAGGATAATAGCCAGAGATTTTACTCAAGTAAGAGTAGCGATACTTGAGTAATACTGTGACTCAAGTTAAAGTAAAAAGTACAGTGCAGTAAAACTACTCCTGAAAGTACATTTTGCTCAAAAGGTTACTCAAGTAGATGTAATTGAGTAACTGTAACCAGTTCCTACCCACTTGTGTTGAAAATAACGGAACATCCTGGAGGTTCCCACTGAGTTCCCAGGACAGAGTGAACATACAGAGCATAGCTTAGCTGAATCATGATTTTAAACAATTATCTGTGTTTTATTAAGATAACTAGATGCAATAATGCTCTCGGCTCATATTCTGCTGTTGATGCCAGCCCATTGTTTTCAGTAAAATAAAGGAAATTTGCTTCCTCAGCGAAGTGGACTGAACTGTCGCAGTTCACAGTGAGATGAGCTCTGGCTGGTTGTAACCTGCTGTTGCCAGGAACATCCACTGATATAACCTGTGACGCTGCTTTAATCCCCAGCAAGTTTGCTGCCGCAAGCGACTACGGAGCGATGACTTCTCACCCTGTTTGTCCGACCCTGCATCTTCTCTCCATTTAATGCCCCACAAACTCACTTTTTTTCCAGATGAACATTATCCCTGGGAGAAAGCCTACATGAAAAGATTACTGTTCCACTGTGTCAGCCAACCTGCTTTATCAAATGAGCGAGGGCCCTCCAAGATGATGTTCCCATACTGCTGTTGTCAGAAATGTCAAGATATGTTGTGGATTCATAGTACAAAATCATATCCAGCAAGGACGATGCTCCCTGGAACAGAAAAACATAGTGAGGGGGAAAAAATGAAAAAAAAAGCAAGGCCTTAAATTTGACAGGAATGTTATGAAGTTTCTTTGGAAAGAAAAAAAAAAACGAAACAGCTTCTAATCTGATACAAGGGAAGGCCTGAATATGAAACTGTATTGGAACTGGAAGACGAAGATGGGGAAAAATAAGTTTTGCTCATAAAACTCACATTTTCCTCCAGTTGCGCTGCCTGCAGATTGATGAAATCAAAGTGCAGCGATTTCAGGACGACTTCCAAAGCTTCACAGGAGCGGTGGTCTAATCGCTCACCTTGATGGAAGCAAGCAATCAAAGCCAAGATAATTGGGAGGCTGTTTGCTAACAGGCAAAATTGCACGGCTCTGAACGTGCTTTATCCTTTTTTGTGAAATGAGTATTTCAGCATAAAAAAAAAAAATCAGGACAAAACAGCTTCCTTTATAGTCAGAGTTTACCTGTGTGTTTATGTTTTTCTTTTAATAAAGTTCTGAAACTTAATCAGAAACACAGAGGGAAAAATAATGATGATAGCCCCGGTTTTTCCATGATTGGACTTCCAAGAAGTGAATGCTCAAGTGTGCATTGATTACTGTCTGCAGACTGCAGTAATCAATAAAAAGTACCTGTACACACCGGCTTAACTTCTTGCAAAAGATAAACATTTTCATGTTCATGTACTAGAGAAAAAATATCTCCAAGCTGAAAAGTAAACTGAAAACTGCACAATCCACTAAGAACGTGTTTGAACCGATATATATATATATATATATATATATATATATATATATATATATATATATATATATATATATATGAGAGAGAGAGAGGGAAATGCACAATGTCTGAGTCAATGCAGTGATATATTCTAACATCCCAAACATATTGTGACATTGAACATACAAAGAACATAACAAGTCAAGAAACCGTGTACTTTTACTAGCATTGAACATAAAAAGAAAGTTCTAAAATACATCTGGAAAAAGTTAATGAAAAACTGAATTTTCAGAGGTTCCTCCTACCTTTCTAACTGCACCATAAGCTGTTGCCTCAAACCAAGTTCCTAAGATCAAATTCTGGCTAAGGCATTTTAACGTGAGATTTGAATATTTCTCTATGTGCTAAATATTCCTGCATGTTTTTATTCTCCTGGTTGGTCAGTTTACAGGACAAGAAAAAAACAACCTGCCTTTAGAAGTCTTTGTCTTGTGACAAACCTGTGCTGCCAAATTTGCTTATAAGCAACTTGGGGCTTGTTCTCTAGCAAATTTCGTGAGTCATGGGTTGAGATTTTTTGGCCTTGTTTTTGAACGTATAGTCTCAAAATTGGGCTTGCCTTTTTTTTTAACAGATTTAGATTTTTTCCAAGTTTATACACAATGGACAGTCTCTGGAGGTTATTTTTTAATCTTAGAGTTTTCATTTGTTTTGAGCATGTAAAGATGGTGGCACCACTTAATGTTCTGTAGAAGGGGTATCAAGGCCCTTTGCGAGTGACCATTTGGTCCCCCTTCTGAACTAGTGATGACTTGGTTTGCATTGCATTCAACAAATTTAATCCTGATGTGTGTTGGACCCCAGGGACCTCATGTAAGAGTGTGCAGCTTTTATACTAAAAGCTGGTGGTAGGGAGAAATGGTAAAAATGGTAATTGGTCTGTACTTGTATAGCTCTTTGGGAAGTGCTGAGGACCCCAAAGTGCTTTACACTACATTCAGTCATTCACCCATTTCCTTTTCAAACGCTGACATAGGTGAGCTACAATGTAGCCATAGCTGCCCTGGGGCAGACTGACAGACGCGGGGCTGCCATACAATTGGTGCCACCGGGCCCTCCGACCACCAACAATAGGGAAAGCTGGTAAAGTGTCTTGCCCAAGGACAAAATGACTGAGAAGGTCGGAGTGAGGGTTCAAACGAGCAACCCGCCGATTACAAGATGAACTCCTTTAACTCCTGAGCCACTGTCACCCCAGTGAAATCCTGAAACTCGTGGCACACAAAAACATTCCGACTTGTAAAATCATGCATGTGAATAAGGACACAGAGAAGAGTTTCACATCCAGATGCCAGCCCGGGGAAGTTTTATTGAGAGAACATCTGCACTCTGCTTAAACAACCCAAAGGTTCCTGGTATTGAAAAATGTGTTGTTTTTCTAGGACATTCCAGAAGTGTTCCCCAGGACCCATTAAACAAACAAACTTATTTTCCAATGGTCAGTCTGACCTACACATCTTCAGGATGTGATACAGGCCTACATCCTGGTTAGGATGTAGACAGGACCATTATTAATCGTTCCCCACATTTTCCAAACTATTCGTGAACAGGCTTTGCGTGCCGCAGAGCAATTAATCCTTCCTTTTTCAAACAATCAAGAATCTTTATTCTCATTATGTAACCATCACAACAACTCTTACCAGATTTTTCTATGGAAATAACAATAGTCATTATTTATCTCCAACAGTCACTGCACCCCTTGCCTGCTTACATCCCAATTTGGAATTGGACGCACCTACACGTGTATCTTGGGTAACCACGTTCCTGCCCCTAAATAAATATGTAAATCAGTATAAATACCCGGAATGCACCGACCAAATGTCCAAATAACCATGGCTACATGGTTGTAAGGCAGTCATAGAGACACCTCAAGGCATGTTTGCAGTGAATTAGATGTGTCCCATAAATTATCTAAATACGGCAATGCGTGTTTACATCTACAAGTGACTAAAACAGAAATATTTACAGTTTACATCGGATTGAGGATGTTTCCAACATTTTCTGAGGCAGCGTTGTTGTTTTAGGCCACACGTGATTCAGTTTTTTTGAATGGGTTTAAACCATAAAAGGTCAAACTCATAAAAAAAAAACATCTGGTGCTATGCTCCTTTAGTTTAATAGAACTGAACTGAGTTATAATTTGGTGTATCTAGGTGAGGTTTAGGACTTTGCAGTTTGTTATTGTCAACTGAAGAAGTTTGCGTTGCTGTCAAACATGTGCGTTGATTAGGGGATTGTGGACATGCCAAGTGGTGAGCTAAACATTGCGCCGCAACTTTTTTGTATATAAGCACGCTTCATAATGAGGCCCCGGGACTCATAAACTCCGTAGAAAATGTTAACTGTAATTTTTGAGTGGTTAGTATGCGTCAGGAATGTGGTTCAGCGCAGCTGTGGTGTGGTGTGGCTGTTCTTACCAGTCTCCAGCAGTGTGTGACAGGTGGACAGCGGCAGCAGGTGTTTCCCATTAAGAGGAGTGCTTAAGGCGCCCGGAGACGGAAGGAAGGGGTCAGAGCGTTAGGTCACCTGAGCGGTACCTGACCTGAAACTGGTTCCTAGTCGTTCCTGGTTTCTTGTCTCCATTCCTGCTAATGCTCCTGGTCTTACTTCCACAGATCCCGCCTTGCTTCTGCTTATCCAGTCTGGTCTCACTGTGGTCATCTTCCCTCCAGTCCGGTGACATTTCCGAATCCCCTTAGCCTTCCTGGAGCTCTGGTCGACCTGAGGTTCCTCTTCCGGGTGGCGTCCTGCTGTACACCTGGCCTGTCCACCCTCCACCGAAGAACCATCTACCAAGTCAGGGACCGCACCCCCAGCCTGCCCCTGCCCAACTAACTCTCCCCTAGTTCTACTGCCATCATCCATAAGTCAACCTATCCTCTCCCTAATTCTAGCCTCTCTGTTGCCAGTGCTCGTCATCTCAATGCCTTCTTCACAGACCGAGACCAGAGCCTTCCCAGTCGGCCACTATTGCATTCACCTCCATAATCCCTCTTGATCATATTACTTCAACAAATTTCCTAACCTGTTACCTGTCTCGTGTTTGTCGCTTCCGGGTCACCGTGGAAAACAGAATCATGACGCTTCAGTTGCCGTTTCAGAGAGAAATAATCTGATGAGTGCTGTCTTATTGCCCCTTAACCAGTAGCATTTTGTAATCTGGTTCCTGTTGTTACTCAGCCTTGATCTAAAGTTGCTGTCCAAATCAAACTGTGACTGATCAGACACATTTCTTTGACTTTAATGTCTCTTAGCCAGGGGGTTCTGCTTCTTCTGGGTTAATTATTATCTCCACAGCCAAGACAGGCGGATAATAATCATTATCATAATTATTTTCAGAATACCCTTTCCCCCCCTTCTGTTTTAACAATAATCACTTAACTGAACGAGGACAGAGGCCGTGTAGCAAAAAAGGAAAAAGTCGTCTCAAAACCCCACTTTTTAATCCGCCCTGTGTCGGGAAGATAATGTGGAGACACTCCAGTGAGATGTGATCGGTGCATGATGACAGTCATGCCCATCATGGCGTCAGTCACAACTTCACCGTACTGTTGGCTGTACGTGTGTCTGATGTGGATCCACCAGGAAGAACTGATTTTTTAATAAAAAAGGCATAAAGAGACACAGAAGCCCTCATTTGTTCCCTTGCAGAGTTCTTCTTATTTTCCTTATTTTGTCACAGTGAAACATCCTATAGATTAAACATATTTTAATAGTTCACAAAGACTTCCTGAGTAAATACGAAAAGTAGTTTTCACGATTGCTATCCAAGCACAATTGGCCCCTTATAAAAAAATATATATATATAGTTTTTTCATGGTGAACTTTCCTAAATGTTAATTATTTAGTTTTATGCCAGATGTAACGGGGTAGTACATCCTCCTAAAAGAAAATCCACTTTTTCTCTCTCCAGTCCACAGAATATGTTGCCCAAAATCACCAAGAGGATTTTCTGCAAATGTCAGATTTGGTCAGCAGTGCTCTGCCATGGCTGTAATTTTTGCCCAATCTCTCTTTCTTATTGTTGTATTGAAATCTCTAACCATAACTGAGGGAATTGAGGTCTGCAGAGCGTCAGATGTTGTTTTGGGCTTGTGGCTTCCTGGATCAGTCGTCAATGTGCTCTTTAAATTATGTTGGTGGACCGGCCACGATAGAGAGAAGGTTCACCTCTATTGCATGTGTTCTTATTTTTTGGTCAATGGCTTTCACCTTTGTTCCCTTGAGTCACAACGCCTTAAACATTTTTTTCTAACTCATGATTAATGGCAGCGACTTTGGTTCTTACCTGTTCCTGAATGTCTTTATATCGGGTAAGGGTGTGTTGCTTTTCTGGATGTTTTAAGCCTACATGACTTTTAACAAACAACAGTTTAAAAAACTGAATGTTACAGAAGAAATGTTGACCCATAATTTATAATGTGCTTTAAACAGTGTGATCTTCAGAAAATTCCTAATTGCAAGACACAGTTGAACCAATCCCCAAGAATTAAGCAACCAATAAAAAAGCTTAAAGGTAAGCTATGAGGGAGACAAAATTATCTTTAAAAAAACAAACAAGAACTTCAAAACCTACAGATAAACCAACTTTAAACAGGAAAAAAAAAATAGACTGTAAACACATAACCCAAGACCAACATAACAAAACCAGACACAGAAATCCCAAACTATGACAAAAAGGAAGAATAATTAGAGCCCATGGAGTGCCGCAGTTGCACCATTCCGTGCTTTCCTCCACTTGGAGCTTTACTGGCAAATGTGCCGTCGTAATCCAACCACAGACCATAAAAAGTCAAGAAACCGTGTAGTTATACTTGCATATACGGCTTCAGTGGCGGAAAACAAACTTATTCCTTTCATATTTTGCTTATTTATTTACTTGTTTTACATTTGCATTCTTGTTCAAACATGTGAGACATTTTTAAAAGCCGTGAGTCTGTCTTTTATGTGACATAAAGTCATATTTAATGAAGATAGAGTGAGGTGCTCATCTTACCTTTGAGATCCAGACATTCAGCGCTGCCTCCTCCACACATACCCTGCTGAGAGAGAAGGGGAGAGGTGTGAGGAAGAGCTGTGAACACACACCGTCGTCTATACACAATCTCACACACTCACACACACACACACACACACACACACACGCACAGACACCCTCCATGCTCTCTTTCTGCACGGCCTTTTCCATCCACCGTGGCAGTTTGATCAGGGAGGCGCGTTGGACGCCGGAGCATGAATTATGAATTTCACACAGTTTACCGCCGCCATTGATGCTGGTGACACGGCGTCCTAATTAACCAGTGTATAATAATTAGAAACAGCTGGTCATCAGTTGATGTGTTCATTTGCTGGAGCCAGTGTTCCACATACATCTAATTTGACTGCATCAATCACCGGAGGTGGCAGATTTGTGCGGTGGTGGAAAACATGCTGCTTTTTTTTTTTCTTTGCTTTTTTTTTTTTTTTTTACTGACAAGCAAAATAGGGCGACTGAGATCTTTAAAAAGCCTGTTTTACATAATTAAGAGCTTGTAAGCTCATGTATTTTGTGTATGTTGCAACTAGATCTGGATTTTTATGGATATAAGCTTGCTCATAGACATAAGGATTGTAGCTTTAAATAATGAGTGGTTGTGTAAAGCAAGTTTTAAGGAGGTATTTGAAGTCAGCTCATGTTTCATCTTTGAAAAGTCTGCACATCACTTTGTGGAAGCTGCAGTAAGGCTCCACCAGGGGGCCCCATTAGTGTGCAAATTGCACTAATTGTTTTTATTTTAACTTAGATCAACACAGTTTTAGCTGATTATTTTTTTTTTTTATTTTTTTTCCACATTTTTATATCAAAAGCTGTGTGGTGCATGATTCTTTGACAGGCCTGATAAAACTTGTGGAGTGGCCCTGTTACCTCTTTAAACCCCAGATTCTTGACAGCTTCTCCCCTCTGGATACATCTCTGGATCCTTCGCTACATGTTTCCTTTACATTCCTGATCCCTGTTTGTAAGGATGCAACTAGTATTAAGGGACAAAAGGACGTTGACAGAAATGTCCTCCTGTTGCAACTAGACAGATCAATGGGACATAAAGTGTCTGTGACTATGTAATTGGTTGAAGTCCCTGAGTTTACCATGAAATCATCCTTCAAGACAAACATGCCCACACTCTCAGGAGCATCGTGCATGTTTCCAGTGGGACAGTTGGTGAAATTGCTGATAAAAAATATAACAAGCATAATTTGTGAGGCTGGATTGACAGTTTTTACAATGTGCTTTTATTCAGGATGATTTCCTCTATTTAAATTGTTTAATAAAAAAATTAAGGTATCCCACCCCCCTCCACTGCAGCTGTGATTTTTGTCAATGAGCAGGAGGGGATATGTCTTCAGGCTTTTCATACAACACTTATTTATCCTTCCATTGCATATTTAAAAATTATATGTATAGATAGATAGATAGATAGATAGATAGATAGATAGATAGATAGATAGATAGATAGATAGATAGATAGATAGATAGATAGATAGATAGATAGATAGATAGATAGATAGATAGATAGATAGATAGATATGATTAATTTTTAATATAGGATACTTGAATCTAATATCTATTGCCTTGCTCTATAAAAGTACGTTTGTTGTTATTTTAAAACTTTATATTAGTAATAATAGTGCTGATTCTTATTTTTATTGTTATTATTATTATTAATCACAATTATTACATTAGCGTAATAATAATAATACTAATGTTGTTACTATAAAGGACAAGGATACTTTGATTATTTATTTCACTAACCCTGCAAATTTAAATACATTATAAAATATTGTTGAGAACAAATTACCTTATCTATTGATCATTTAACTACCTTGTTGGTTATTTGTTAATTTGTTTGTTGGCTGTTGTGTTTTTTGGAGGAAGATTGGAGGATTCATTCTCTCCCACTGCTGTCATCTTCTTTCAACTTTAAAAGGACAAAACAGGCTGGTCTTGTTCCTATCCATTATAACCATAAAATGTAGCACAGATCAAGTTGCTTTTGAGAAAAAGGATCCAACTGGCGGAAACAAAAGTAAAATCACACACATATTGACCTAAAAAAGCTAAGGTATATTTACTTGTACTTACTTGCATACTTTTACTAACTGTACATGATTCTGTGCAAGATAACTTTAATTTGTGCAATTTTTCTTTCACAAAATAATAAATCTAAAATACAGTTAAAGTAATAATAAATTAATAAGGCAAACTAACTTGAAACATTAGATCAGACAGATTTTTACCTTCAGATACATATATATGTATTAAAATGTTATCTTGACAATCTTTTTTTATGTGCCAGAACATCCGTTCACGCATTTCATTATTTTTACCTGAGGTGAAAATGTTTACGGTTTGACTTTTTATATATTGATAATAAATACAGAGAGTTTCTGTTTTCCTGCCTCATATAAATATTGAAAATAATCAACTTCATGTGTTTGCAGTCCCCTGTAGGTGGCGCTCTAAGCCACTGCCTTTACTCCCAACTGCTTGAGCACATGTGAGATTTGCTGTCTGGAATCCGTTCAAAATAAGTTGCTTCTTAGGAAATGTTTTTCACCTAAAAATAACACGTAAAACTGCAGAGAGAATTTCAACCAAGGAACACAGATCAGGTGAAAAGCCTGGTTGAGGTAATAATTTCAGGTTTATTTGTTTTATTTTGTTCTATTAGCAGCATCTTTAGATGCAGGATTCTAACGTGAGTCTCTTTAAAAGGAACATTGCTGTACTGACCTAATCTATCCTTATTCTAAGGATTTTTTTTACATTGCATTAGTTTATCCACAAATTATTTTAAAGTCGCCATGCAAAGGTGTCCAGTTTAGGGAAATGTGTTGATCACAAATCCAACAAACAAGTAAGGAGGTGAGCTTCATCTCACACACAATAAAACATCTTCCTTCCCACTACGAGCGTGGTGGCGGCTGTTTCTCATCTTAATGAATTTCTGAACTTGTTCGTTTGTTCCCTCTTTGCTGCTAAAAAAAAAAAAAAACGAAGGCGTTGGCTGCCAAACATATTGATGTGTCAGGAGGGAGAGACGACAAAATGGAGCGATAAAAGGCGCAGACACACATTTCTCCACAAAGCGGAATAAAGAATCTGGATTCCTAACTCCGCTGCCACAGAAATCCTCTCTGGTGCCTCCTCTCTGCCTCTCCGGACGGCTTTGTGCTAAAAAATGTTTGAGTTCACCGGTTTTCATTTTTTTTGTTCCTTTTAATTAACTGACAGACACTATATATATCAGATAACTGATATATATTTATATGGATTAGTGTATGACAGAGCTCTTCGGGGTTAAAAATCAGGCCTACACTTCTCCTTTCAGCATCTTTTCTGCACTGAAGGATAAATAATTTAAAACAACACAACCTTTTATCTTGCGCTCTTTGAAAGCGGCAAATTAAAAATGTAAATTGGGGCCTAATTAATATGCAAATGTATTCATTTGCTGTTAACAATTAGCAATTAAAGCTGCAGTGTCTAGCAAGAACTCAGACAAAATTAGTAACTTCATTTATCATTAAAAAAAAGGGAGAGATCTAAAAGCAAACATAAAATTGTAATTGACTTTCAGAGCGTTTCTTACTGTCTCCAGCTTTGTTCGTCCACCGTGTTTTTCTCATGTGTGATAGTGTGCGTTTAGCGACTTAATTAAAGCCACTTTGTGTCAAAGACACCGTCCCCTTAAATGGTTGATGTCAGGAATAATGTACACATCCAAGGATGAGGAGAGCACTCGATGTGGAGCTGTGTGTGTGAGACCGTCTGTGTGTGTTTACGTGTGTGTGAGAGAGAAGATGTGTGAGCGGAATTTCTGATGCACTTCTGCAGCTTTCACACTCTCCGATGAAATCGGACCCAACGCTTCGGTCTATGCCATGATTGACGGGGAAGAGAGAACGCAGCAGGGATGATCGGATCGTTTCTGATCAGGGAAATAAATTATTCCAACGTCAGGTCTGGATTCAACGAGAACAAGCCTTCTCAGAATTTGCTAATCTGGGATATTCAGAGAGATGCAGCCTGAAGGTTTTCAGTGCTAAACACCCACATTTCTTTGGGTTTTCTTAGTTTTTTTTTGTCTGAGAGAAACTTAAATCTGAAACATGGATCTACAAACCACCAAACAATCACTATTTTAATTTTAATAATAATCATGTTTGTCATTGCATCTGTACATTCAAGTGAAATTCGTCCTCTGCATTTAACCTATCCATTAGGGAGTACGGTAGCCTGCCACTGTGCGGCACCCAGGGGGGTTAAGGGTCTTTCTCAGGGACCCAGAGTGTCAGAATCAGGGATTCGAACCAGAAAACTTGCACCCATCCCAGAACACAGGTGCCCTAGTCTAACCTCCAGGCATCGACTCCCTCTTTAAGATATGGTTGATCTCCCCATATTTGTTGTGATAACAAATCAAAACTTTGAGTTTTACAATAAAGGGCATTTAGCAAGTAAAAAGTCCCATCTTATTCTGATTTTTTTCCTACGTCATCTTTAACAAACTTTTAAAAAGTGCTATATCTCTACTTCCGTGTTTATGGTACGACAAGATTTCTTCTGAACCCAAACTGAATACAAACTGATAAAATTGACGTTAGTGTGAGAAAGGAGGATTGCTCTGTAAAAAAGAAAGACTTGAATTTTTATCGCAATAGCTGTTCTATTTATTGTGACAACAAAAATGAGGATAAAAAAGTATTTTTAAACTTTGTCATCCAGTCTGTCAGTGCATACACCAGACACCCACAAACAAAAACACTTGAAAACCTTGCCCATTGTAAAATAGGCTTGCTCTGTACAAATGTTACACTAAATACAATTGCTCTACACAGCACACAATAATTATATTCTATTTGAAAATATTTTTTTTATATGTAATGATGCTCTCAGGGAACCAACCAAAAGCAGTTAAAAAAACAAAAAAATCCCATCTCTCTCTCTCTCTCTCTCTCTCTCTCTCTCTCTCTCTCTCTCTCTCTCTCTCTCTCTCTCTCTCTCTCTATATATATATATATATATATATATATATATATATAAATATATATATATATATATATATATATATATATATATATATATATATATATATATATATATATATATGTGTGTGTGTGTGTGTGTGTGTGTGTGTGTGTGTGTGTGTGTGTGTGTGTGTGTGTGTGTGGTTTGAACCTGCACAGAGGCCTTGATATTAGGCTTGATGAAGCTTGACAGTCCTCTGGATGTTTTGATCATTTACAAAACCTCTATAGAGAGGTGGCGGCAGCATTTATGTAGGGGTCCAGGGTGAAACTCACGCACTGAAAAAATAAGTCATCGCTCCAACTACATTAATGCATTGTCTGGGGTTCTGTAGCTGGTATGTGTACTGCTTCCATGCATTACTCTGCCTTCAACCAAAAGGATCACAACCAGTAGCTGCATGTCATGTCCTCCACGGCAAGAAATACCGCAGCAAACTCGGAGTCTTTGCACAAAGAAATTTGGAGCGTATGTGATCCCACCAAAGAAGTAGCGGCTTACATCTGGAGATAAGCACACACCCATCCAAATTGCGCCCAATGTTTTTTCAGGCTGTAATTTGAATAAAACCTATCCATGTCCACTTATCAAAGATAATGGTCCTTAATCAATATTAGCATTTAAGAACAAAGAGGGGGAACAAGCACTAACAGCAGTTCATAGTATTAAGAATGTAATTTTACCATAGAAAAACTCATAAAACTTTAAATTTATGCTTTACAGAAGTGTGGTTCATTTCTGATTCTCAGTGGTTGGCATAACACCCACTGGCTGCTTCAGACCCGTGTCAAAAAAAAACGCCTTCCGTTTACTATAAAGCAGCACACACCGGCCGTGTCAGGTCAGAGGTCAACACTCCAAGTCATGGTGCCCCATTTGGGAAACGGATGAGAAAATGAATGAATGAAAAATTTCAGAGCTACATGACTCACAATCTTGTCCTCAAAATGACAATGGCAAAAATGATATTGAATGAACATTGATTTATCACAAGACTGGTCATTCTGGTGAGGAATCTAATTTAAATGAAGATAGAAGAAGAAATTCTAAGCTAATAATTAGAATGTGTTTAAAAGATTTACAGACTGAACATCAAAAGATTTACAGACTGAACATCTTATGGTAAAATATATACTTTTTAGTATTGTAAGTAATATTGTAAGTAATTTAATGTTTTGTATGGTAGGATATGCAACCTGCTTGGGATTTATATAGATAACTGCTTTTGCCTAAAATCCACAGAAATAGTAATCTGTTGTGTTTCCTATGTGAGTTACAAGGCATTATGTGACACAACGTGACTGGTGTGTGTTGCCCTTTAGAAATGTGTCTTCTCCAACACAGAAGATGTGATTGTCTGTATCACCTCTTTAGCCTGTCATCAAGTTCTGCATAGGCCTACTAATGAGCAGTTCACTCAAATCAGGTGTGTGCAACAGGGAAACATTTAAACCACTGACCCTCGAGGACTGGAACACGACACCACTTAATTGGCAGAAAATGCACTAATTTGGGATTATGTGTGTGAGATTGCTTCTAACCGCATCACCAAGGTATGTACCGGCACACAGAGTGCTGGACGGCACGCTTGGTGGTATGACGTTCACCTGCATTCGCTTATGAAGCTGATAAAATACTGAAAAGACTAACAGTGTTTGCATCTGCACAGCAACCCTGAAACTGATGGTGTATAAAAAGAAATTCTGCAGATTTTGACCAGGACCAGGGAACACTCCAGCACAGAGATGATAACTGTGGCAATAGGACTGTGGTACGGTGGTCGGAAAAAACCCTATTTTATTTGAATTGCAGCAGAATCATATGTGCCCTCATATTTAAACGTGGTTTGCCAAAGTTGTCTTGATTTAGGTAAACATAGAGAGCAAAGGGCGGCCTTAATTTGTTATAATGAAAGAGGTATAAATATTTTGACAGAGTACTTTCAATGTGCACATTTCATGTTAATGCATTCAGAAACGGCTGCACAGTGGCGCAGTGGGTAGCGCTGTTGCCTTGCAGCAAGAAGGTCCTGGGTTCGAGTACACCCCTGGGTCTTTCTGCATGGAGTTTGCATGTTCTCCCTGTGCATGTGTGGGTTCTCTCCGGGTACTCCGGCTTCCTCCCACAGACCAAAAACATGACTGTTAGGTTAATTGGCTTCTCCAAATTGTCCTTAGGTGTGAATGGTTGTTTGTCCTGTTTGTCTCTGTGTTGCCCTGCGACAGACTGGCGACCTGTCCAGGGTGTACCCCGCCTCTCGCCCAGTGAACGCTGGAGATAGGCACCAGCACCCCCCGCGACCCCATGAGGGATAAAGCGGTTCGGAAAATGGATGGATGGATGGATGGCATTCAGAAACAACAGCTTTCTGTCTTATCCCGTTTAATTCCTTCTGCAAGCAACAGTTTTTTATTTTTAATTTTAGCGACGTCACGACAGCCCTAACAGATCTCTCTTTTATTACTGAAAATATTTAAGCCGTGCTGGAATAAAAATCTGAACTCTCTGACAGCAGACGATAAAATCCATCTCCATTCATTGACATTAAATCTGCAACCGGGTGATTAGCAAGTCATTTACATTAGCTGACAGATGTGTTTTTGTTAAAATGTGGTCATTGTGGTGCCCGAGCCTCTCCACTCACTGAGTCCTGGCCGGTAATATTATCCCACTTACAAAAGCTCTCATATTCCACTCAGTCAGGCGTGGAAATTCAATTCGCCCTAATAGTGCCCCACCAATAGTGCATCACACATGCCTTTCACTTTAACTGCAACTGTTCCCAATTCAATTAGGCGCAGAGCATGTAAAGTAGAGTCTTTTACACATAGACGAGGTTTTATCCTTTTTTTTTTCTCTCCCCCCAGTTCGGCACGCTGGTTCCCAGATGGTGTTTAGGGAAATTGTGTGACGCTGGAGCGGCTGTGGAGGTTGTGTGTTTTAAATAAAGCATGCTTGTGGATCTGTGTGCCCTGTGGTGAGGCTCATCCCGACCTGAACTCCCTGCTTCGCCTTCAGCCGTGATCGCCGTTTCAAATGTGCCACTAAGTGCCCCGTTATCGCCGCCTCGGCCTGTAATGAGAGGAGCGACATATGTCCGGTCCTCCTGCTGCTTCCTGATAACACGGGTACGGGAACTTTCCTCCACCTCCTCCTCCCTCCACCTCTCTGGGTTTTTTATTTTGCTGCTAACAACCAGCCAGGAAAATAGTGCAGCACTTACTTAGTGACATTTACCTCGACTATTCTACACGAGGGAGGGGTGCCGCAATAACAATCAGCATGCATTTAATTTAAAAGGAAAAAACTACAGCCTTTGGAATCACACAGGCAGAAGGGGGTGGGGAGTGGGGGGGGGGGGGTGATGCTTTCTGTATGTGTTTGTGTGTGAGCAGACTTCCGCAGTGCAACATTAATGCTAATCAACAGAGCTGAGAAAGCAGCGGTGGTCTGTAAAAACAGATTTTCTCTTGTCTTTTCATTTCTGGAGGGATTCTCGCTCTTTTTCCCCTCCCCCATTCTTTCCGTCCTCCGTCCTCAGAGGGATTTATCCTGGGAAAATACAATTTCAGGGAATTGCATTTGACCCTGAATTTAAGGCAGACATATACTCTTACATATACTGTGGTCTTTTTTTGAAGCCTTGGCAGTGGGATAAATAATGAAAGTTAAGTTGCGGTAATTGATTCCTCCTCAGTCCACTCAACTGAATAATCTGCAAGGGAAACAAGCACTAAGCTGTTCATTAGAAGATTTGCCAACATGCAACTAATTCTAAGCTTATTCTCCAAACATCATGGAAAGAATACAAACTCACACTTAAAGCGTCCTTAATCTGGAATGCGTTTGTAACTGAGGGTTTGAAGCACGTTGAAAATAAAATACTGAGTCAGCATGTTGGTTTAACTCGAGATCATAGAAAACATGTGATTTGACTTATAGTATTTTTCAGCTCATTTATTACAAGAAGCATTTACTGACATGTTTGTGCTGATCTTAGGCAAAATTCTTTAAATTATGTTATTTTTAAACAGATTAAAGGCAGAGTCTGATTTTTTTCCGGAAAAGCATGTAAGAAACTGTTTGAACTTTCTGCCTATTCTCGGCCTCCCCTGGTTGTTTTATCCGATAATGTGGTGTTTGCATTGTAGACTTCTGTAGTAATAAAATGACTCTTCAAACCGTATCTATATTTTACCATATTTAATCTAAAAGACAGAGAAATGTTTACAGACAGAACTATGTTCTCATAACAATGCAACTGGTCCCTGAGAACCTTGTTAGTTACATTAAATACCAAACATGTGTCCACCTATTCAGGGCGTTCCCAGTATGATATCAGTGTTCCTATTATCCCATTGGTGGAGAAGATCTGTAATGTAGATGTTCTTGCTGACACATATCTCCCATAACAGTCATTCTGTTACCAACCAACTTTGCAGTCCAATCTCTGTAATCTCGTACAAAACGTAAGTCCCTTTTTCAATAGCCGTGCATGCGCAAGACCGTCTTCTGCTCTTTCACTCCTCAGGAGGCTCGCATGAAAAAATCTCCCAAATCCACTCTGGTCTTATTTCTTTCAACTGAGGCCTTCCTCTTCTTTTCATAAACTTGTAAGCAGTTTGCTTCTTGTGACTACCAGCCATATTCAAAGTCTACGGTGAGAGCAGCGGCACAATGCACGGCTAACACCGAAGCTAACTGGATACATAAATACTAGTGTGCATGTGGAGCCAGCAAGCGGAAACTAACAAGGAATGAGCACGCACATTAGTGTTACGTGACCATGTCAGAATGATTGGCATGTGGGACAAGCAATAGATAAGGCGATACCCCCGAACTCGAGGGACAAAGTGGTAGGACGAGACATGAAGTCATCTTATTGGGTATTTCCATACGGACCGAATGGCAACGATTGTTGTTGGGTTTTATAAGGGTTTTATGTATTAGAAAATACAAATGTTAAAGTGTGGCATGCAACACTTAAACGGGGTCGTGGCCGAGAGGTTGCGCTTGCACTGCTCTAACCACTATTTTCCTGGCAGTGCGCTTGCAGTCAGAGAAGGTTGCAAGTACCCGGTTCGATCCCCGGTCCCGGCACTATGGGTCCCTGAGCAAGACCCTTAACCCCAGATTGCTCCACGGCCGCCGCACAGTGGCAGCACACTGCTCCCCAAGGGTGATGTGTTAAAATCAGAAAACAAATTTTGTTGTAATGTATGTTTCAATGACAATAAAGATGATATTACTATTACTATTTCTGTTACTAACTGCTTTCAGAAGTCAATGAATTAAAGAATAGGGTCCACCTGTGTGTAATTTTATCTCAATATGATCCAGCTGTCATTTGAAGGTGTCAGAATTTGAGACCAAGCAAATGTGAAAGGCTATTGCAATGGTTAGGTTATATTAATAATAATAATAATAATAATAATAGTAATAATAATAATAATAATTGTTATTATTATTATTATGTGGATCTTTGCAACAGTGTTGCAAATATCCACAACTTAGGTGGTAGAATCCCTCAGCAGGATAAATATTACTCTCCACAAATCTGGGCCTTTATAGAAAAGTGGCGAAAATGTAATGTGGTAAGAAAATACCAACATTGAATATATATATATATATATATATATATATATATATATATATATATATATATATATAGATAGATAGATATATATAGATATAGATATATAAAATGTGTGTGTGTGATGACATATTTCCTTTGGCTCTATGGAAAATTAATTTGTTATGAACTATATTATGTGGAATTAGTTGTTTTCTGGTACTATTCTTCCAAGCTGGAATAAAGACACCTGCCTTCACTGCGACAATGCCTCTCCCTGTGTGAGGTTACCTCAGAGCCGCTGCAGCATGGTATCAAAAAACAGCAGTTGCTGTCACTGTGCTGATTAGGTGCTAAAAGAGCAACTTTGTCTCAACTTTGATGATTGCGTTCTGCCTCACCTCACCTCTCCTGGATGTGTTGTTTACTGGGCAGGGGTGGCACAGTCAATGAAGGGGTGGGTAATGAACCATTCATTTTGCAGAACAGAGAGGGGCTACTGCTCAGAAAGCAGAATTCATGAGGATTACTCTGACA
Source organism: Fundulus heteroclitus (assembly GCF_011125445.2). Taxonomy (NCBI): domain Eukaryota; kingdom Metazoa; phylum Chordata; class Actinopteri; order Cyprinodontiformes; family Fundulidae; genus Fundulus; species Fundulus heteroclitus. Next base: position 12,042 of record NW_023396548.1, on the reverse strand, counting down.
TGAATAAATCAAGCAAAATACCTGATGATTTCGATGAAGGAATAAGCTCAATAAAAGTTGATGCTGCAAAATATAGGCCCCTTAACAGGAAGAAGCCTCCAGCAGGACCAGGCTCAATGTGAACGGCCATCTGCCACGACCGACTTGGGTTTTGCGCAGCAGAGAGAGTACTTGGAGCGCTGGAGTAGCAGCAGAACCAGCAGCACAGCAGAGAGAGTACTTTCAGGCAGGCGGGCAGGCAGGCATAGACCAAGGAAACTCTGGCAGGCAGACGTGGGAAGCTCTGATTAGCAGACGTGGGAAGCTCTCACTAGCAGACGTGGGAAGCTCTCACTAGCAGACGAGGTTTGGATTACTGTGGAGTGGAAGCTGGGGTGTATGGGAGGTGGAAAGTGCCAGAAATGTTCAGTCAGAAAGGACAAAAAACTGCATCATGACAATGTCTATGAGTGAAACGGGGCTAAACACTGAGAGATAGGGCCCAGAGACATGAGCTCATTTTCCTCCGGCTTTACTCTACTTTGCCCACACTTTATTACTTTATTTTACTCTATTCCTGTTGGTTTTCCACAGACCCAGCCTAGCTAGATGGAATGAATGAATCCTGGGGGTGGCTTGAAGCCCCATTTCCAGCCATCGATGCTGTGCGCTCTGCCACTGTCTGAGAGCGAAGTGATCTATATGCAGAACACCATGTGATGAAAAACTAACACTTCACAAACCCAGAAAACTCTGCACTCACTGTAAAACATTGCTGTGACCTGGTAACGAGCCATTCATTGGATTCAGGTGAGTTGGAGAACAGACTGGGCATGAGCACCCGTGCTCTAGATGTACTAAGCTAGGAGAGACATACCCAAAAGACTTGCAGCCACTTTTAACTGAAGTAAAAAGTGGTCCTACAAAGTATTTACTCAGAGTGGCTGAATCCAAATACACATTACACTATTCGGATTTTTATCTCTACAAAATTAATGAAAAGCATTCATCTTTTTGTCCATACACTCACAATTATGCATTACGCCATGTTGGTCTGTTACATAAAATGCCAATAAAATCCCTTAAGGCAAAGTGACACATGGCGAAGCATCACAGCCAGGCGACCCATATGCACAAACTCATGGTCCTACATGAAGGTGTCTTGAATGGCCAACCTATAGTCACATTAGCTGCATGTCTTCCCCACTTTTCTCTCTGCTCATTTCCTGCTCAACAACTATGGATAAAGGCCATTAATGCCACAAATAAAATCTAAAGCCCTTAGGCACTATATATGTTGTCAAGTTAGCCAGCTACGTGAATTATCATTGTCTTCCCCTTCTTTAACAAAATTACACATTGCAAAAGCACCATTCACCATCCTGATCTGAATTACATTCCATGTCCATTTTTTTATATGAACAACACTGAGAACCTTTCTCAATGCGCCAAACTAACTGAAAAATAAATAGTGTGACAGCAGCACAACAGATTAAATGTTCAGACGATAGACCACAGGGTTGTCTGGTATTTTAACTTGTATCAGATCTCCAAGGGGGCTAATAACTCTCATCCAAAAGTAATGAATCCCTGGACATTCCCATACACCATGCACAAAGCCGCCCCAGAGCCAACGTGAGCGTTAAGTGACCAGTGCCAGAAGAAGCAAGATGCCCAATTCTTGGAGTAAGAAGAGCTCTGTGAGCAAATTTTAAGAGTAGATAATGTTGCTTTGGATTGTTTTGGCACAAACAAAACTGGAAATACAAGCATGGTCTTCAAATCCTCCATCTGTTCTATATTGAAAAACTCTTTGTGCCAAGCTTTAACTCTAGGTAGGTAATTACCTTTGTAAAATTATCATACCTATGATAATTTAAAATGCAGAGCACGGAGATCACAAAGACCAATATCATTCTGAGAAAAAGGAAGAGAATATGTGTTTCAATGTTTCTTGCTTTCTGCTCTTCCTTTTTGTGGAGAAGTGATCTAAAAATGCATGCTTTTAGGAAAAAATACTCCAATGATGCACTGTTTAACATTGAGCACATACTTGTGTTCTTTCAGATGTTTGCGATGATCAGTTTTAGATGCTATCCCTTGATGTATTTTATTCCCATAACAAATATACACTGGCAATACAAATACAGATGACTGAAGAAGTCTGTATTTTTACATCAAAATCCATAAAATACAAGTTCTAGAAAAAGGCAGTGAAGAAATGAAAACTGCTAATCAATCTCCGGGGCATTATTATTATTATTATTATTATTATTATTATTATTATTATTATTATTATTATTATTATTATTATTATTATTATTATTATTGTTGTTGTTATCAATAATAATTATAATAATAATAATAATTTATTTATACTGGGAAATCTCTTAAGACTCATTGATTCCTTTTCAAGAGTATCAGCTAATTTTGACCGATTTTAACAGCTTTTGACCCATGATGCCCCCAAAGCAATAATGGATACTGCTGTTGATGTCAGAGCTAAATTAAAAGGTTATGGTGACGACAATTGTCCCCCTACCTTTAGCTTGTACAATTTTTTTTCATATTTCTGTTTGGCTTCTCCATTTGATTTGTTCCAATACATGTCTGCCACTTGCATGACCGCTAAAGATCTTTGAAATGTGAATCTGGCCTTTCCAGTCTGCATCAATCATATTAAGCAACAACATGAATTATTTACATTTACATGATTTTCTTTAAATCCATGATGTGTTCTCACGAATCGCTGAAATGTTTGTTGCAGCCATATTAATAAAGTTCTTTTTGCTGTTCTTGGTCAGTGTGACATGTCTGCAAAAGGTCATGTTTCTCATCGTCTGTACCACGGCACACCTTTGAGGAAGGTACAACAGGTACATGTGATGTTCCAAAGGTATGTGCTAAAGAAAACTTGTTTCTAGGAGGGATAATTGTATCTTGACCAGCAATTAAAACAAACAAACAAACAAAAAACAACATGCCATAGTTAGTTTTTTGTTTGTTTGTTTTAATTGCTTCTTTAAAAGGCTGTTTGCTTGATGGTGTGCTCTGATTGGACAATATGAATTATATAGAAAGAAAACCTACGCAGAAAGACAGGTCGTTTTCTGATCTGACCACTTTTGAACAAAGCAAAAAAGCTGACTGCCCCTGAGAAGGTCCTTTGGTATTCCCTTTTGACATTCACACAGCCTCATCAGTGCACAACAGGTCATAATTAACCCCCAAACCTTAGAAAACTGAAATTTGTTTTCATGGCCCCTTTAAAGAAAGGTCAGACTGGTAGCTTATTTTTTTTTTACAATCCAAAATGCAATACTTCAAAACCCTACAATATAGCAACGCTATAATTATGTACTGAAAGGAACCCACATCTGTCTTCTTTTGTAATTTTTCAGCATCTCTGCTCGTCATTTAAATCAAGTGTGGGCATCATGTGTGGTGAACCTCCATCAAACTGATAAGTTATATTAGTAACGTGCAGAATGGAAATCAATGCTAATCTGAACTTTGTACCCATGTGAGACCTCAGAGAAGTTTCCGTTTTGAGAAACGATCTGGAGTTATTGCAGAAGACTCTGACCTTTACGGTTATAACTGTAAGACCTTGAGAAGGGTTTCCAACGTAAGCACTTTCTTCATTCAGAAGCTGTCGTTTAAAGACGTTTGATCGGCCAAATTACCTTTTTAATCACAGAAACCAGCACTTGAGTTCACACAGTGAAATCAGAGTCAAAGCGTGGCGGCCTCCACCCCCGCTGGTGCTAACCTAATATTGTTTACCACTCCTATGAAGATGTCACTAGCAGAAGCACTGTTTTATCCACTTACAGCATTTCAAAGCAGTGCAGAGGGGCTCGTGGGTTCTTAAAAAGCTTTAAATAGTCTTCAGCGCTGATCCTCAGGGGGACCGCCGCACGCCTTTAAAAGACCTAATTTAATAAATTTGCTCTTTAGGCGCTCTTCTTTTCGATTTGCATCGTCTTATTACAGATTCATTCACATGCAGCCTTTTTTTTCAGGTCTAAATATCTCCCCTCTTAGCGAATGCTTAACCATACATATTCTACTGTTTCAGGAGGACCACCTGCATCAGTTTTCAATGCAGTAGGGTTCATTAGCGCCTCGGCCTCTGTACGCCTAATGTAAGCATGACTATGTTTCTAATTTTCCACAAATAATTCCCCTTGATCTCCGGTTAAATTTATGCAGGAGGGGAAATGTGGAGATCAGTGCTTTAACATGCTAGGTTCAAATAAAGCGAATATGTACATAAAATGAATTATAAATGGGAAGCTGTGTTTCAAGTAACTGGAGGGGAAAAAGGAGTGTGCATGTGTATGATGCTAAAAAAGAATATTAGTAAAGAGAGAAAGTGAAACTGGGTTTACACAAGTATAAAAATCTCTATGGAAACGTAAAATTATAGCATTTCTGATCCCACATTCTTAGAGTTATTAAATCTGTGTCTGGTATAAATCAAGAGACTTTCAAGTGATGGAGATCACAGAAAGACTGAAGCTTCAAGAATTAGGAAAATGATCCTTGTTTCTCCCAAAATAATGGAAAAAGATGTTAAAGTTTGTTTAAAAAAAAACTCCAGTTTAAATAATGCTGATGCTCAGGGACTTAATAATGAATCCACATTTTTATGAACCATGCAGGATCTTAAAGACAACCTTGTCCATCCATCATACTCTGCTTATCTAAGGTTATGAGGTAAAAGATTCGGCAGGTAAACCCAGACATCCCTTGGCCCGGTAACGCTCTCCGAGATTTCATGTTGGATGTTCCCCGACCAGAGAGAGTTTGTACTCCCTTCAGTGACTTCTGAATCTTCTCCAGATTTTTCTGTGAGATGTGTGTGGAAACGCGAAGCTTTGCAGGGGCTTCCTGCACATGTTAACCTCTTTAGATAATTTATTTCACTGTGGAGGAGCAACAGCTGTACTCTGACCTCCTGTTGGATATCAGAATCAGAATCGACTTTATTTGGCAGGTTTGTGGGAACAAAGAAAGAATTTGACTTTGGAATCCCACACTCTTGTAAAAAACAGGCTGACAAGCAACAGCAAATAGAAAAGCAAATTACAATCTATAACAGGGGTTATTCCCAAAGTGGGGGTCGAGACCCTTAAGTGATCACAGGACACCATGTGGGGGTTGTGAGATGAGATTTCAGAGAATATCCTAGTTTTAATATAGCACAAATATGCCTTTAATTGCGGAGATTGATACGTTTTTTTTCTCCAACATGTCTGACTTTTCAACATCAGAGAACATCCAAGTTTCTTTCTCACAAATTTGTAAAATTATTCTAAAACTACCTGAATTTATGGAACTCTGAGGCCAATAATTAATTTTCTTGACATGATGGCCCTAATACGATTTTTTGTGCGGAAATTATGAGAATAAAGTAATAATATTAGGTGTACAAGAATTAATAACATTGCAAGAATAAAGTAGTAATCTTAGGAGAATAAAGTCAAAATATTATCAGAATAAAGTTAAAATATTATGAGAATAAAGTCACATAATCATTCAAAAGTCCTTATAGTAATACTAATTTGATGCTGATGTGCTAAAAAGATGTAGTATTTTGTTATTTGAATAAACAGTACCAAAATATAACTTTACAAGATGCTCAACATTCCTTATTTTAACACAAGGGACGACTGCACTTTGTTGTAAGAGTTCTCCTAAAATTAAGCCCAACAGGCAGGCGGCACTTTCTGGCACTGTTATTTCGGGGGTCACGGGCTGAAAGGTTTGGGAACCCTTTTTTTGTGTCCTATCTGGCAGTGCAGAATTAAGAATTGCTGTCTTAATGCCAAAGAGAGCCCAACAGATTTTATTTTCACAAGTGGAGCATTGCTGCTTCTGCTATAATGCTCCACTTGATTTATATATGTATAAAGCTTTATTAGATTTCATTCTGGGACTATTTCATGTACAATGGACAACAAAAACAGAAAGGTAGAAGAGAAAAAAAAGACAAAAGATGAAACAACATGATAAAAGGTAGAAACTGTGGAAAAAATAGGGCTCCACACTTAGTGGACCTGAGATGTTCCAGGAGAGGGGGCAGTCCAAGCCCAACCTGACATAAAGACAAGTAGAAGACCAGGTACACAAACAAATTACCACCCTAGTGCCCCCACATGCAAACACTCTTATCCTTAAAAAAAAAAAAAAACAGCACATAGACTCGCACTCATCACATACATCCTATACCTCCAGGTCCAGGCACCCCAGAGAGGTATCCAGCCCCCAGACCCGGGTGTGCCCAATCATCGGGATGGTTGGGGGGAGAGGGGGTGTCACCCTCAAACTTCAACCTAACCAGTCCATACTCTGGCCCTAACCCCCCACCCTGATCCCAGCCCAGATGACCCATGGGCCTATCCACCCAGAGTTGGGACCAACATGAACCGAACGGGCCAGCCAACCAGAGCCCAACCCATGAACCCTGAGACGCTGCCTCCCCCGGACCCTGCCCTCCATAATCTGTGATAAAGACCCCGCGCCTGCCTCCGCCCGCTCAAATGTCATGTTCTCAGTCCTGTCTTGGAGGGTTACCCTGCTTGTTCATGATACAACACCTTGGCAGAACTTTTTTTCGTCTGGGGTGTCCGACTACTACCTGTGATTGGACAGGATTTAGATGGCCGTGTTTAGGTTGGAAATGCGGAAATGTCTCACACATCTTTCCAACTGTAGTCCTGCAGTTCAAGTCCGTTGGTTTAATGAGCGGTCGAACATGCCAATTTTGCTCTCTTGCAGCATTTATAAATTATCTTAGCAGGATTAAGGACAGAACTTACACCTGGCCTGTGGCTTGGCTGGTGATAGCTGATGAGGACATAGAACCACACAGACAAAGGTTTACCCCTTTAAGAAGTGCCTTTTGTGGATAGCAAAGATTTGTGAGTGGCAATCTCACCTATACAGAGCTTACAATATTTATCTTTTTAAAATCTTCACCGACATCTTCACCGTCTCAATCCTTTTCTCTGTTTCGCTCCACATTATTAGGAAGTCCGTAAAGGATTAAAACAACCCTGACTGAGGGTGTGAGAATCAAATAGGTTACGTTATACGACCAAATGTTTTCATTTCCATCTTACTTTCAAGATGTGGTATTTCTCTACCTCTGAGAGCTCTGAGTCCTGAAATCACTTTATTTTTAATCAAGCCCGCAAGCCTGCAGTTGGCTCTGACAGGCTCGACATGTGCCAGGTTGTAGTAATGGCATTGTGTGTTGCAGTTGTTTTATGAGCAGAGTTGCTGATGTTGCTTAGAAGTGAATACACATTTTCATGAAACCAATATTTCACTCTGCAGCTTTTCTCTGACGACGTGCATCAAAAGCCACTACGGGGTGAAGGATGTTCAGTTTCATGGCTACTGTCATGTCATCAAATGTAACCAAATGTCAATACGATCATGTCGTGGAAGACATATATGAGCTTCTGGTTTTACTCCCGTGGTTTATTTGACCAACAGTTTATTAAAGGTTTGTTGATGAGATTTTTTTTTTAAAAGCAACAAAGAGAGGTAAAATAATGTAATCTTCTTTTCCGTCCTCACTGCATGCAGTTTTCAGTTTAAATCATTGAGGCTTACAGATATTTGTTTCCGAACACCTCTCTGATGGTTCCACCACTGCATTTTAATTCAGTTGAGCTCAAGATTTATAACTGGGACATACACCTTGATTTTCTTTTTTTTTTTTTTTTCCGTCTTGTTCTGTTGTAGACTGGCTGCTGCTTGTGGAATCATTGTCATGCAGATGACCTAGTTTTGGCTGCCAAGTTTCAGTCTCACATCTGACTGTATTATAATTTGGTATACAGAGAGGTTCATGGTTAACTCCATGACTGCAAGGTCCTGTAGCCAAGAAGAAAGTCCAACTCATTCGCCTTCCACCACCGTGATTGACAGTTGGTCAGAGAGGCCTTTCCACATCGGCACTGTATTATCCAGCATCTGTATGCTCCATACCAGCAAATTCTCAAAAACTTTTATAGGGATGCTTACTTTGATGATGATCAGTTAATCAATACATTTGATTAGTAGTGCCCGGTTGGTATATCTCCTCTTAAATCTAATAGAAGCACATTTTCCATTTCAGCTTGATTCTGAATGCTCGGTTTGACGAAAATAAACATTCACCCCGAAGAAAAGAGACAGCATACCTGGAGCTGCCGCAGGATGTTTTCTCTGGGTTGGACCTGGTGATTGCTGCAACTCTGCTGATAGGCTGCAATTATATCCGTTATGGTGATACAGCTGTCATCTAAGATAAATACAAGAAAACATTTTCCCTTGTGTTCATATTGCTACAGTAAGGAATCTAAAAACAACAACAAACAGGTTTGTTATATGTAAGCTACAAAAAACCTCAGTTTTTGTGAAAGCAAAACCAGACATTTTGTTCAACACGGCCAGGTCGTTTTTTTTCCTTCAATGTGTGACTCTTCACATGATTGTAGGTAAGATTTAAATGAGGCATATATGCTTGATCTAAACCACGCTAGTTTCCAAGTTGGTTAAGACAAAGACCAACACCTGCATCCTTTCTCCCTACCACTGGAATCCCACAGGGCTGAATATTTGCATCAGGTTATTTTCAAACTTACAGTATATGGCTTCAGATATCACTGCTACAAAGATAAATGTATGCTTAAGTCTCACCAGATGGCCTTGTGAATTCAACTTACAAATCCAACGCTTGTCTTTCAAATAAATCCACACTGATCTATCAACTGATGATCACAGCCCATCAGTCCATCCCACTTTAAAATAAACTTAAATATCAGCTCTCTTAACTGTGGCTGATGACCACTTTTCCCTCTCTGACTGCACAGATCTACTAATCTGTACAATGCTCTGTACAACAGATCTGTACAATGCTCCTTCAGGTGTTATTCAGCAAAATGTGTAGTTAAACAGCAGCTCACCTGTTCTGTCTGCGTGCTCAGCAAAGCCGGACACTATCTGTTCATCAGGAGGGAATGACACACGTTTCCCTCTTTTCTTTCTCATCTTCTGGTTTCTGTCTGGGTTTGCTACGCTGTTCTCGCCACTATCACAGCAGCGTGTCATCACAGCAGGAAGGTTAAAAAACAACAAAAAAAGAAGCTTATAATCAGTTTAGCTCAGTCAAGATGCGAGTTCAAGCCATGGGAAAGGTAACTGAAGTTTTCCTGATTTAAAGGAGGAATGGAAACAATACAGCGGCCCTCTTCCAGCTGCTCTCTCCGCTCTGTGGCACCTGGAAAGACAATGCTCCGAAGAACCAATATCTTATTCATGAGTTGTGCTCCAGGTTGCGGGTGATACTCAATATGTTTGTATCAAATGACACATTCAAAACACTGAAGACTTGCAGCATTTACATCACTATTTAAATTCAGCATTTGCAACAACACGAAGGAGATGGGCTGGTAAGGAGTAGGAAATCTTTATTTCCGTGTCATTATGAGAAAAAACATCACACATACTGATGTCTTTTGATTCTGAAAAAAAATAAACAACTCTGAAACAACATCTTCTCTGATATCAGAGTTGCATGCTATAAGGATAACTCTTGCTAGTGTCCCTTACTGGTTCCTTGTGTTCTGTATTTAATTTTAAGCAAACCCCATCAAATAAAAGAGACAAACTAAAGAGGTTAATTTAAACACTTTGGATAGGGATTTAAAAATCTGATGGTAATTTCAGCAGATTGCCCAAGGTCATCCTCAGTTCCTAAAATGAGGTAAATCCACAAAACACAGTATGTTAGTCTGTCTTCTTATTTTTATTTTTAAATAAAACTTCACCCAAATTGTGTGACTGTTATGTTAATGAACACAGTTTTGACCGAGCTTAAGCTGTTGGCCAGAAGGATTTACTCTTGAAAACTTTGTAATCCAGAGGAGTTCATGTTTGACTCATGCAAGTTTACTAGATCTCTCAGCTACGAAAATGGCCCAAATCATCAGCCCCCTAGCTCCTCGTCTTCTTTTAAAATATATGATTATACCTCAAAGTATACATGACAAGTAGAATTAATGATTAAATAACCCTGTTGCTTAAGATATCTTATTAAATGATTCCTGATAGTTTATATATATATATATATATATATATTTCTCAATAAATTATTTAGAAATTAAAAATGTTTTCCCTCTTTACTTAGACCTGATTTATGTTCTACTCTATATTTGCTGCGTTCTATTAGGACATGTTTTACAGTTTCTAATTGGACTACAATAATACAGATCCCCGTTTTGAAGTTTTCCTATTCTGAATAGAGTACCGTACTATTAACACCGGTATGTCCAATTTTTAATTGTGTTATGATTATTTCCTTTTTTTAGCTTCCATTACTATATCTATTACATTCCACATTTCTTTGAATGTTTTATAAATGCCTTCCTGTGTCTTCATTTTCCCATTGTTCCTGCCATATCTTAAGAACTTTGTTATGAATGTAAGATTCCGCTTCAGTTTTGCTCAAAGTGATTTCTAAGTTGATCGTATCCATCTTGATGGCCTGTTTAGGTAAAATATCTGCCTCTTCATTACCTTTTACACCTACATGTGCATACAAACCTAACATAAACATTTTTATTACTTAGCTGGAATAACATGTGATGTATTTTAAACACTCAATCACATCTACAAGATTTACATAATTTATTGCTTAATAATGCAGCTTGACTATCTGAAGCAACAATTAATTTCTTTATTTCCCCGGTATCATTAACAAGCAACCAGTATACACAGCAAGATAATCAGCTGTTCTTCTTTTGATTTCCAATGTTATACTGTGGGAGGTTTACTTCAGCTCTTGTTCTGCCACTGTTTGGGTCTTTAGAATCATCAGTATATACCACCAGACTCTCTTCAAGTCCCTCAAAATAATTTTTAACTTTAACTTCTGGAGTGTTCCCGCTTTCCTTTTTAAGTGCCTTTTGTAATTGGAAGTCCACTACTGGTTTAACAAACAACCATGGGAAAATTGGTAAGCAAGGTACTGTATTATTATATTGGAATTGATTCAGGCCCAAATTGTGAGCTTTTATATCTCCAATCCATAAAAAACTGTTGAAATTTGACTCTTGATGTTCCCAGCAGTCTTGTAGAAAAGCTTTTGCTGGATGATCATAGTTATGTTCCTGAAGATGAATCCAATATGCAAACATTAGTTTTAGTTGTCTCAATCGAAGAGGAAGCTCTCCATTCTCAACTACAGGAGTTGACCTAAAAGCTCCACAGCAAATACGTAATCCTTGATTTTGCTGACTATCAAAGCTTGCTTAGGGGACTTTCAGCTGCTACTATGCATGTAATACAAGCATAATCAAGGGAAGACCTCATGAGAGCCTGATGAATTCCAAATAATGCTCCTCTTGCAGCTCCCCAATCCTGCCCAGATAGACATCTCAATAAATTATTAACTTTTTTACATTTATTTTTAACATATTCTATATGCTTCTTCCAGGTAAGCGTTTCATCAAAAATTAATTCAGATAACTTGGGTTTTTGTGACAGACTTTCTGAAGCCCCATTTGTTAGCCCTCTACCTCCATGTTCATGACACTTTATGAAGAAAGGTGTTGTTTACTAACTTTTAAATTCCTGTTCTAAAAAAATAACATACTGTATTCAGTGATTTTCAGCTAAAAAAAAAAAATCATATTTTTTGTTTCTATATTTTAGGTTTGTTCTGTGATTTTGCTGCCTGACAACTTGCCATTTTAGACTTCAGACAGTAGAGCTATATTTTCAAACGTTAATGCAGACTTTATTAAAACATATTTTTATTTTGCTTACCAATTACACCACATAGGCTCATGCTTCTTGGCTGCATTCAAAAGTTTTTGAAGCGAACACAGAATTTCCGAGCTGGTATTGACTCCTGAACGCACCTCTACGCTGTAACCATTACGTATCGTCTTGGACCAATAGAATAGCCAGAGCGCTGTGACGCTGCTTCCTGAGCGGTAGTTTTGCGGCTTGTCGGTTCCCGAACAGTTTTAACCAACGGTCAGCTATAAACAACACATT